>NC_045967.1:46509252-46741752 GCF_010909765.2 Amblyraja radiata | reverse complement strand
TATGATCATGGCTGATCATTCTAAATCAGTACTCCGTTCCTGCTTTCTCCCCATATCCCTTGATTCCATTAGCCCTAAGAGCTATATTTAATGGGCCTGTCCCACTTAGGTGATTTTTTGGCGACTACTCGCAACTTGGGCAACAAGTGGCGACAATTTTGCTGTCGTAGGTTGATGTAGGTTGATGTAGGTTGATGTAGGTTGATGTGGGTTGATGTAGGTGCTGGCGTAGGTTGTCGCCAGGTGTCGTAGGTGAATTGCGTTAAAACTAGTCCCTGGCAGTCACCTAAAGAGTCGCCTAAATGGGACAGGCCCAGTAACTCTCTTGAAAACATCCAGTGAATTGGCCTCCACTGCCTTCTATGGCAGAGAATTCCACAGATTCACACATCTCTGGGTGAAAAAGTATTTCCTCATCTCAGTCCTGAAAGGCCTAATCCCTATTCTTAAAGACCAAAACTAGGTGCGGGGATTTCATTCTGGTGCACTGCATAGTGCAACCAAAGATCCTAACCCTGACTCTAATGCAGCTTTGGAAGTTGAACACCATGAGGCAGATCCTGAACTACAGCAGGATCAAGAAAAGCGAGGATGCCTAACCCGTTGGGTTAATCCAGCAATTTGTGTCTTTTTTTTTTTAAACCAGTATCTGCAGTTCCTTGTATCCACTATCTAAATGGACATAGTATTCCTTTTATGCTAATTTTGTCATGGATTTTTTATTTAATTATCATATTTAATTAAAAACTCTGTCTACGGATTAGTGAGAGGCTTGGATAGAATGGATGTGGAGAGAATGTTTGCACTCGTGGGAGATTCTAGGACCAGAGGGCATAGCCTCAGAATAAACGGACGTATCTTTAGAAAGGAGAAGAGGAGGAATTTCTTTAGTTCGAGGTTGGTGAATCTGTGGATTTTGTTACCACAGAAGTTCAAGTTTTCTTAGTTTCACAATTACATGAGGCAAGAAAGAAATAATCAGTCTGAAGAAGGGTTTCGGCCCGAAACGTTGCCTATTTCCTTCGCTCCATAGATGCTGCTGCACCCGCTGAGTTTCTCCAGCATTTTTGTGTGCCTTTGATTTTCCAGCATCTGCAGTTCCTTCTCAAACAAAGAAATAATCACCTTGGTTTTGTTCCTTAAAACTAAACTAAAAACTAAAGTGTAGGTAACATCCAACCACAATGATGTCTTCAAAACAAGACCGTACCACATCAATTCACCTTTACATGTGATGAACTCATTACATTCTGTAAACACATTCCTTATTTACATATTATACATAAGTATATTTCACTGATTTCATTCTTTGAAAACAGATGCTAAAACATTCTACATATGTATGCACAGTCATTATAAATTCAGTGTATTCACTGGATTCCTTAGTTGATTTAACCTTCTCAATTGTTTGATATTAGTTCCTTGAACTGCTGCGCTTGCAACCTCTTGGCATTACTCATTGCTGATGTCATTCAATAGTAGTTGAGTGCATGTCAACATCAGCAATAGATTCATCATCACACACCACTTCAGTATTTTCATGCTGAATATGTGAGTTGATAGTGAGACGCTGTTTATCTCTCCCCGTGTGTCCATCTGTGCAGCAGCAAATGACACATCATATTATGTAAAGAACTTAGATCTCACTAAAGATAGACACAAAATGCTGGAGTAACTCAGCGGGACAGGCAGCATCTCCGGATAGAAAGAATGGGTGATGTTTTGGGTCAAGACCCTTCTTCAGACAGTACACAAAAATGCTGGAGAAACTCAGCGGGTGCAGCAGCATCGATGGAGCGAAGGAAATAGGCAACGTTTCGGGCCAAAACCCTTCTTCAGACTGTGGGTGACGTTTCAAGGTGGCGACCTTTCTTGAGACTAGATCTCACTAACTCTGCAATGGGATCCTGTGAAGTTTGGTTTTAGTTTTGTTTAGAGATACAGTGAGGAAACAAGCCTCTCGCCCCACCCAATCCGTGCCGAACAACGATCCCGGCACGCTAACACTATCCTACACACACTAGGGACAATTTACAATTTTACCAAGCCAATTAGCCTGCAAACTACGTCTTTGTAGTGTGCGGAAAAATCGGTTATCCCGGAGAAAATCCACGCAGATCACGGGGAGAACGTACAAACTCCTTACAGACTGCACCCGTGGTCAGAATCAAACCCGGGTCTCTGGTGCCGTGAGGCACAACCTCTACCGCCCTACCACCGTGCCATCCTCAAGTTTATAAAGGAAGTTGTTCATGGCCAACTAGTTTAGTCTTACACTTTTCCCAACAACTTTGTTCTTTCACCATCCTTGGATACAACCACTGTCAGAGTTGTTAAAACTCAATTAATTTCCATTTTCTTGAGTTATTTTTCTATCTAGATATTTAAGGTGTAAGGAACTAACCCTGCACTGCATGAGATGGTCTAATCCATATATGTGCCATGAATCCAATGAACCATGTGTAGACATCTTTGAAGATGTCATTATTTTTAAGTAACAGTTTCTGCAAGTGAAATATTGACATATTCATGTACACTTTGATGTGTCCGTTCAACTGCATTACAAGTTTGAAACCTATTCCTTCCCCAAATGAGTTAGACATTGACTATAGTCTGCCAATCCTATTGGCAAATTGAAAATCTGGCCATTGAAGCATGCAATGTCTTCCTCTTCATGAATCTTTTTAACAATTTGTCCTGAAACTCTCCTGTAACAGTCTAAACTTTGATTTTACTTCGGAGTCACGTGAGTGACTACATGAAGAAGCCCGCTAGGACACATGCGTGTCATTGCGCTACACGCATTGCGAAACGTCAGACGCGGTGGAAGGACGTTCCCCCGCGGCGGCAATTTGAAAAG
This sequence comes from Amblyraja radiata, assembly GCF_010909765.2. Taxonomy (NCBI): domain Eukaryota; kingdom Metazoa; phylum Chordata; class Chondrichthyes; order Rajiformes; family Rajidae; genus Amblyraja; species Amblyraja radiata. The sequence continues at coordinate 46,738,892 of NC_045967.1, read as the reverse complement.
CCGCTATTGCAGGTAAGATTTCTTACTCTGCCGTCTTTTTGCCCACTACAGGAGAAAGGCAAAAAGCAAACGGGGGCTGCGACGAAGCAGGTCAGGGAGGACCGCGGAGCAGCGGACAGCCAGCAAAGCAGCCGTCGGCACAAGATCACCCGCAGTGGGATCAGCTGTGCCCTGTGTAGCCGCCGCGCCGGCCAAATCAACGCGGCCGGGCGGCAGGCAAAACACAAAACAAACAGAGTCGTGGACTCGGAGGAGTCCGACTCTGATACACCACGGGAGGCCAGCGACCGAGAGCGCTGGACCCGTATGGAATGGTGTTTGGAGCATCTGCTCCAGGGTGACCGGCTCCGGGATTTGGAGTCAGGCCACTGTGGGCACTATATCAAACCCACACCAGCACCTTTTCAAGGGCTGCACAATGTCCCCACCTTATCAGAGGGGAGCGCCTCGAGTCAGTTCTGGGCTGACTTGGAAGAGGGGACCGCGGAAGAAAACACCAGTGTATGCATGGGGTGCAGGGTGAAGAGAATTTGCTGGATATGGTGTAAGCTTCATGCAGCCAGACCAAACAGGAGCAAACCTGGAGCCTAAGCTTGCAACAAGCATTGACTACATGTCACTGAACCAGCTACAGGAACAGGCTGTACTGGATACAACAGAGACATTTAACACCAGGAAACTGCATTTCCCTGAATGTGCCAATTGTAAACAGCTGCATCTGGAAGCACATCGGGCCACGGGCAGAAGCATGGATGTGAGGTTTCAAAAAGTCCTGAAGTTACTAAACTTCAGGAATAACCGCTTTTTGCCCGTACGGTGGCACCACGGCCATGTCCCAAGGCCAACAGGACGCACAGGCACTGCTATGCAACACTCAGCACGAATTAAATAGCATTAGAAAAAGTGCCATACAGCCAACGCTAAATCCAAAATCCGCGGGGCTGTGTAAGCCTGGAGCCACCAAACCACCCATTCTCCTGTTCAGGAGGCAACTTGTCAAAGCAGGTAAAGGAGCTGGACGAAGAAGCCAGAACTTTGGGGTTAATTAAAGGATCAACCTACCCTGCTAAAAACCCACCATAACCTACGACAACACCCCTACGCACCCACTGGCAGAACTGGTGAAATTTCGAGGGCTCGGCACTCTAAACATGAGTCTTTTAGGCCATGGCCCAGGCCGACCCTCCTGGAAGATGCGGGTAACCCCAATAACACCAGCAACCAACCCGAAGAACCAACCACCAGCACAGCAACGGAAGAACTTCAGGAAGAAGTAGTCCTGCCACTGGTAACAATGGAGGTAGGGGGTCTGGTTCCCCAAATAATATGGGAAGCATGGAGGTTGGGGGAAGACTGTATTAGGGTTAAATGCATGGAGCATGCTAACATCCGATACTTACGTCTTAAGCACTATCCAGGGATATGCCATAGAGTTTGTACACCAAAACAGCCCTCCAGTTCAACACAAACCAAACCGAGAATTTGTGCTCTCTGATAGGTAAAAAACAGAAGCACAAGTTGAACTGGAGCGACTTTACATAAAAGGTGTAATTCAGACAACACAACACGAACCATTAGAATTCGTGCCCAATATATGTACTAAAACCAAAAAAGATGGTGGTTGTCGCATCATCATAGATCTGACAAATTGAATACATTTGTACAATATATTCACTTCAAAATGGAAACCTTTGTTACTGCTAAACAACTAATTTCCAAAGGGTACTTCATGGCTAGCATCGAGTTAAAAGATGCATACTATTCAGTACCCATGCGAGGTGACCACAGACGTTACTTAAAATTTAACTGGATGGAACAACACTGGCAATATAAAGCGCTGCCAAATGGACTAACATCAGCCCAGGCTGTACACAAAAATTTAAAAACCAGGCCTAGCGTTTCTACGCAAACGCAAACATATGGTTATGGCATATTTGGATGACATACTCATGTGGGCATAACTTTGGAATTGGCCATATTAACTGTAACAGCCACAAAAACAGTTGTTTGGGAAAAACTGGGATTTATCATCCATCCAATTAAATCTAAACTAACACCGTCCACTACTATGGACTACTTGGGATTCACCATTGATTCAGTTCACAACGGTGACACTACCCAAGGGAAAGGCCAGAGAAATAATAGAGGTTGTAGCAACCTCATTGACATCACAAATCCATCCATCAGATTGGTAGCCAAAGTAATTGGTAAAATGGTGGCTGCTTTCCCAGCCACACAATTTGGATTACATTACCAAAACTTACAGAGAGCTAAAATTCAAGCTCTAAAAATCAATGCAGGTCACTTTAACAGACCTATGAGACTACCAATTCAAGCCAAAATGGAGCTAAAATGGTGGATCGATAACATCTGGCTTTGTTTCAATCCTATCATTGTCAGTAACCCTTCGATGGTACTACAAACGGATGCCAGTGCACTGGGGTGGGGAGCCATCATTACCATCACCAGCTGTGGAGATAGATGGACAGTGCAGGAGGCATCCTTCTTACTGACACTGGGTATAAATTACTTGGAAATGTTGGGTGCAGTTCATGGACTTACACACCACCAGCATGTTAGATTACAAATAGACAATACCACTGTGGTAGCATACATCAACCACATGGGCGGCAACAAATCGATATCATGTGACAATCTCGCTAATTCAATTTGGCAATGGTGCATCCAGAGAAATATTTGGATATCAGCCACTTACCTACCGCGGAGACTAAGTTTAGTGGCAGACACCAGGTCACGCAAATTTAATGAAAACACCGAATGGATGTTAAACAAAACAGTGTTTGCTGAAATCACAGCAAAATACGGGAAACCGGATATCGATCTTGTCGCATTTAGAAGATATCTAACTATGTTTCATGGGAACCAGACCCTGGTTCAACGGCAACAGATGCATTTTCGTTGCATTGGGGGAAATGGTTTATTTACGCATTCCCTCCCTCCTGCCTCATCAGTCGGGTATGAAGGAAAATACAACAAGACTCTGCGTCTGGTATTTGGGAGTACTCGATTGGCCTACTCAACCATGGTTCCCAGTGGTGCAAAACATGGTATTCGAACCATGTATTACAATCCCACACAGACCAGATCTACTACTACATCCCGTGAAGGGATAGCCATCCAAGCCATAAAGCTGGAACCTGCTAATTTGTAGAGTTTAAAAACACCGCTTCTACAACTGGGACTCACGGACCGAACAGCAAACATCATCTCGGCGGCCCAAAGAGAGTCAACCAAGAAGCAATATCTGGTCTACATCAGAAAGTGGGAAACGTACTACCATAAGAACAAAACCACCAACAGAAATATCAACATCCCATCTGTTCTGGAATATCTGGCAGGCCTCCACTATGATGAGGGGCTCAGCTACAGTGCCATCAACAGCACCAGAAGTGCCCTGTCGACATACCTATGGCAAGGGACAGAGCATTACATGGTAGGGACTCACCCTCTGGTAACCAAGCTCATGAGGGGAATATTTAACACAAACCCCCAAAAAAACAGGTACTCCCATATATGGGATGTAAGCATTGTCCTGAAAGCACAGTCATGGTAATGGCACTGGTCACGGCACAGAGGGTTCAGTCACTGCACAGACTGGACAACATGACCTCCTCACCTGACGATATTACGTTCCATATTTACGAACTAGTAAAACAGAACAGACAGGGGTCAGAAGGCCTCAATATCCAATGTAGGTCATACCCTGCAGATGACCGCATCTGTATAGTTAAACATCTATCACTATACATGGTGAAAACTAAAAACCTGAGAGGCATGAGAATGGACTGCTGATCAGCCATAAGAAACCTCACAAAAAAGTGACGGTCCAAACGACCTCGAGATGGCTGAAAAAGGTACTGACGCGGGCTGGGGTGGATACTAATGTGTTCAAATCTCATTCCACCAGGACCGCAGCTACATCAGCGGCAGTACGACTGGATGTGCCCATGGACCAAGTCCTCGAAGCAGCAGGATGGTCAGGGGAAAGAACTTTCCAGTTATTTTATAACAAACCAGTGAGAGAGACTGGAACATTTGCAGAAAGAATTTTAAATTCTGTAAATTAATTAAAACCCATAAATAGGGTTATATTTGTGTTAATACATTTTATGATTTCAATAACGAATCATGTGCAATTATGTTAACACTATTCCTCCCACAGTCAAGGCAGACGTGTGCATGGACGTTTCTACGGCATGAGATCACAGAGCTTTGAAGTCTTCACGTAGTCACTCACGTGACTCCGAAGTTAAACGAGAACTTACCAGTTTGAAGTTTGATCTGTATTTTATGAGGAGTTACGATGAGGGATTACGTGCCCTCCGCTCCCACCCAGATCATATATACTTAACTGGTACCTCTTCTCTAATCTTACTATATTTAGTCATTACAGTTATCTGTGAACTCACACCGCTGCTTTGAAGAATGACACGCATGCGTCCTAGCGGGGTTCTTCACGTAATCCCTCATCGTAACTCCTCATAAAATACAGATCAAACTTCAAACTGGTAAGTTCTCGTTTAATCTTACGATTATATTCCTCAATGACAATAGCTGAATGAATTGCTTCTCAGCAGTCATAGAGTCATACAGCAGAGAAACAGGCACTTCAGCACAATATGTCCATATCGACCAACATGCCCCATCTATGCGAGAACTGCCTGCCAGCATTTGGCCCATATCTTTCTTTGATATACATGATTGAGTATTCTTACCCACAGGGACAATTTGCAACCACGTTGATCTATGTCACTAATGACTTGTTGTCAATTACGACTATGACCTTCATGCCCTGCGATTCACATTACAATTAGTTTAGTTTAGTTTAGAGATACAGTGTAGAAACAGGCCCTTCGGCCCACCGAGTCCGTGATTACCAGCAGCTCCCGCACATTAGCAGTAGCCTACGCACACTAGGGACAATTTACATTTATATCAAGCCAATTAACCTGCAAACCTGTACTTCTTTGGAGTGTGGAAGGAAACCGGAAATCCTGGTGAAAACCCATGCAGGTCACAGGGAGAACGTACAAACTCCGTATCGACAGCACCCATAGCCAGGATCGAACCTGGGTCTCTGGTACTGTAAGGGAGCAAATCTACCGCTGCGCCACCGTGCCGCACTTGTGGAACAGATGCTGTGCAGGGGAAATTCTATGTCATTTGCTGCGATCGTAATATCGTGCAGATTCCCTCTCTCTGACCTCTCTATCTGAACCCAGTTGTCCGTGCTTAAGTTGCAGCAGGTACTGCTGTTTCAGTTGCCTTGCATTTCAATTTACAAGCTGTAGAAACATCTCCTTCTTTCTAAGACGGGAAGAACACATAAACATTTTGATCAGTAATATAAGAATGTTTGGTTTAGTTTATTGTCAAGTGTACCAAGGTACAGTGAAAAGCTTTTGCTGCGTGCTAACCAGTCAGCAGAGACACAATTCATGATTACAATCGAGCCATCCACAGTGTACACGATAAAGGGGATAACTTTTAGTTCAAGATAAAGTCTAGTAAAGTCTGATTAAAGATTGTCCGAGGGTCTCCAAAGAAGTAGGTGGTAGCTCAAGACCGTCACTAATCATTGTTAGAATGGTTCAGTTGCCTGATAACAGCTGGGAAGAAACAGTCCCTGAATGTGGAGGTGTGCTCTTGCATATTTCTATACCTCTTGCTTGATGGGAGAGGGGAGAAGAGGGAGTGGGTGAGGCTCATCCTTATTAAGCTGCTGGCCTTGCCGAGGCAGTGTGAGATGTCAATGGAATCAATGGAAGGGAGGTTGGTTTGTGTGATGGTCTGGGCTGTGTCCACAATGACTGCCAATAGATCTATAACTGACTCGCTGCCTCCCCGACTCTCAGTAGACCAAATGGTTTGGAATTTATTCCATTAAAATAGGCGACCATTATAGATCATGGCTGGCAAGGGATAGGCATGTTTGGCTGCAACTTCCATGTTGGGTTAAATCCTGGAAGCCAAGTCAAATACCAATCATTTTATTCCCAGCAACTTAAACCATCCTTAGTGAAAGATATGACCACATTTCCAGAGGCATTTACAGGAGGGCTTGAATGATTTAGGACAAGTTAAGCTGCATTCTTTTATTCCCTAAATGACACATAAGTCTTCCTCTTGTAACACAGTCCAAAAACTTACCAAAGCTGCAGTTGACTTCGGTAGGTCTTTCAGCATGGGGATGCAACTGCTCACCGGTTCTTCCATTTCCTAAGTGCATGGGCAGAATTTAGAGAGGATTTCAGTGAGTGAAATCACTTTTGTTCATTCCCTTAATGCAACATTCAATTCCTATGCTTTGTCAGCATTGTCTTCCACCTCAAGAATAATATTAGCCATAATTCATCAGTGCTGGAAAATTCTTATTTTACACTCCAAGGATGTCCATGTGTTCTTGAGAGACAATTTTCTTCTTGTTTTCTGCCAAAACATGCCACAGTACTCAAGTTTCTGTTGTGTGTGTGCTTCACACCTCATGTGTTTCGCTATATACAGGAGCAGCACAGTGGCACAGCGGTAGATCTAATGCCTCACAGAGCCAGGGACACAGGTTCGATCCTGACTGGGGGTGTTGTCTGTGGAGTTTGCACCTTCTCCCTGCAACTGGGTGGGTTTTCTCCAGGTGCTCCGGTTTCCTCCCACGTTTCAAAGACGTGCAGGTTTCTAGATCAGCCTCTGTAAATTGCACCTGGTGTTTAGGATGCAAAACTGGGAGAACACAGAACTAATGTATTTGATTTTGATTTGATTTAATTTATTGTCATTGTCTTCAATGACGAGACAACAAATTTATTTTTCCCTTACAGTCATACAAAAAAAATACAATTAAAAAAACCCAAAACACAGAACACAGTTGGTGTCCACAACACAAACGTCCCCACAGCGGCACCAAAGTTCCCCACTGTGAGGGTAGGAACCAAATTCCAGTCAACCTCCTCGCAGACTTTCCCCAATGTTCACCCGTGGTTGGGGCCTCCCGAGGACCCCGTAGTCACCGCTACGAGCGGCCCGATGTTCAGGCCCTCTCGCCGGGAACCTCTTGTCGGCCACCTTCCACCGGAGTCCGCGACGCCCGATGTCCACAGGCCGCGCTGGGCGGAGATTCGCGCTGGCGACCCCCGGCAAAGGGTCCCTGGACTCCGCGATGTCGAGGTCAGCGCCGCCCACGTTGGGAGCTCCGCACCCACAGCTCCGCGATGTTGGAGCAGCGACCCAACACTCCAAGCTGCGATCCCAGGAAGGCCTCGCCCGCTCCGCGATGTTTCCAGCGCCTCGCCGCCGCTGCTGAAGCTCTGGTCCGGTCCCAGCAGGAAATGCCGTGCCAATCCAGCTGGTAGGCCACGACGGGGGGGCGAGGACGCGACTCGGATTACAGCCGCATCCTCACCAGGAAGCGACTGGAGGACGGTTTCCCCCTTGCCCCCACATAAAATACCGAAAAAAACAAAAAAAACACACTCTAAACATAACAAGACAGCAACAGCACCACCGGATATCCGGGTAGGTATGGGTAGAAACAAAGAACTGCAGATGCTAGTTTATACCAAAGATAGACACAAAGTGCTGGAGTAACTCAACGGGTCAGGCTGCATTTCTGGAGAAAAAGGATGGGTGATGTTGTGCGTCAGACCCTTCTTCAGACTAGTGTATGGGTGATCGATGGTTGGCATGGATTTGGTGAGCCGAAGTGGTTGTTTCCATGCTGTATTTCTAAACAAAAAAGTTCCAGAAAAAAACTACCAATCTTGCTTAAATTTTACTCTACAATCGATCACTGAAGCTTGATGAGCGACTGTTCCTAAGTGAGGAGGAGTTCCCTCTGTCTGAACTCATCCACCACCACTCCCACTCATGCCCTCTCTGAGTCGCACTTGAGAATCTCTAAACCATTTTCGTTGCCTTGGTGCTTCTGTGTCATATTAATAATACTGTTTTCCCCGGAGGACGGGACAAATATGATGGAAGGACCAACTCTTTGGTGGGGCCACAACAAATTTTCCAGTTCTTTTTTCCGTCAATGCTAATCCATGTTAGAACTGAAGGCTCATCGGCAACGCTTGGGTGGAACCAGGATTCCGATAAGAGTCAAAGTCAAAGTCAAAAGAGTTTATTGTCATGTGTTCCTGACAGGACAATGAAATTCTTGCTTTGCTTCAGCACAACAGAACATAGTAGGCATTGACCACAAAACAGATCAGTGTGTCCATATACCATTATATACATAAATACACATATGAATAAATAAATTGATAAATTGCAAATAACAGATAAAGGGGTATTAATGTTCAGAGTTTTGTCCAAGTTTAATAACCTGATGGCTGTGGGGAAGTAGCTATTCCGTAGAATACTGGTAACCTCAAGGTTCAGTCTGAAGAAGGGTCTCGACCCGAAACGTCACCTATTCCTTCGCTCCATAGATGCTGCCTCACCTGCTGAGTTTCTCTACCTTTTGTCTACCTTCCATGTTCAGTGATATCTTTTATAACAAATGTGTGTACATTGGCAATACAGCCAAAAATGCATTATGCTTACATCAAGTGTGCACATGGTAATTTCATTATGTTCTATGTTTACATCATTTACCCAAATCATTCTTTCACATGGTTTATTATTTTTATTTTCATAAGTACAGGAATAGGAGAGGGCCAGCACAGTTCCATGTGGGATCCTTCCCCCAGTAAAATGTATTATGTTCAAGGAGCAGAATAAGGCCATTCGGCCCATCAAGTCAACGCCGCCATTCAATTATGGCTGATCTATCTTTCCCTCTCAACCCCATTTCTCCTGCCTTCACCCCATAACCCCTGACACCCTTACTGATCAAAAATTTGTCAATCTCCACCTTTAAAATTATCTTTGCTCCGTGTCACCCATTGCAGGTCAATAATGTACCTTAAGTTCCACGAACCTTCATTTTAGGGAGGAGTTTGGATAGTTGCACTTCTCTGCACTAAAGTAATCTGAATGTAGTACATGTAATTAAAATTGCCCGTATTGTGACTAAATAACGTGATAATCAATGCTGAAAGAACTGTACATGGCATCCTGTATCTATAAAAATATAATTTTGGAGGAGATCCAGTTTAAAATTGTTTTATATACTCATTGTAATTCACTTTAGCTCAATTTTATGAATATGTGTTTAATAATCACTAATTACAAAGGCTCCATTTGTAATAGATTTCAGCTTTGTTAAAATATTTATTTTCACACATAGAATAGTATGGGGCACTCGTTCATCGGCATGGATCCGGTGGGGCGCTGTATCACGAAACAAAAACTAAATTTCGGAGATCCCAATGAGACATAAGTTAAAAGATCCCCATTCAAGCTATTATATTTTATCCACTACATCCAATAGTCATATTCATGGATCAAATGATACATAAATTCATTTTCCTCACTCTTTGAGAAGAATAATATGAGGAGTTTCAAATGGCATTTCTATGAAAATCAATTCTGGCAAGAGCACAAAACGAACAGTAGTAAATCATCAATCCATTATATACACTGCCAGGATGAATTTGGTTGGAAGGCAGATAAGCCAGGTAGTTTCACAGGCAGACAAATTGCATCTGCCCATTTTGCAAAGTCGTTGCCCAAAGTAAAGAGGGACATGGACATGCATCAACTGAGAGCAGCATCCTTCTTGGAATTAGGCCTCCAATTTACACATACAAATCCAAACATACATGGCCATTGTGTAAATGCTTTTGGCCCAGACTTCAGTGAAGACTTGTACTGTTGGACTCACAGAGAGCTTCCCACCAAAGACCTCCGCGGCATAGATTTCCAACTTCAGTTATTGCCAGTGGACAGCTCCAAGCAATCACTGCTCAGCATCAGTGATGCCATCAAGCAACGTGTGAAGCAATCGCACAGCTCTCAAACAGCAAGTAAAGAATGCAATTAAATCAAATATGAAACATTGGAGTCATTCAGCGGGACAGGAGAGGAGAGGATCTCTGGAGGACATGGATAGGCAATGTTTCAGATTGGGACACTTCTTCAGACTGACTGCGGTGGCGGAAGAAAGCTGGAAAAGTGGTGGGGGTAGGACAAAGTCTGGCGAGTGATAGGTGGATACAAGTGAGGGGGGGTTGACAATTTTCAACTTGCCCTTTTAAACATTTTAATGGGAGAATGAAACGGAGATCAGGACATAGAAATAACATAGTTGAAAAATTCAAACTTCTGACTAGTTTAGTTCAGTTTAGTTTAGTTTAGTTTAGTTTAGTTTAGTTTAGTTTAGTTTAGTTTAGTTTAGTTTAGTTTAGTTTAGAAGTACAGCGTGGAAAGATTCCCTTCAGCCTACTGAGTTTGCGCTGATCAGCGATCACCCCGTACACTAGGAAAAATTTACAGAAGCCAATTAACCTACACAAAAAGCCAATGACCACGTGGGTTTTCTCCGAGATTTCGGACTCTATCGTGTGTTGTGTACTTTATTTTAATTGTATGGCTGTATGGTGAACACACATTTCACTGTGCCAACTGACACATGTGACAAATAAATGTATCTTGTATCTTGTATCTTCCCCCCACACTCCAAAGACGTACAGGTTTGTAGATTAATTGGCTTTGTAAAAATTGTCCCTAGTGTATGTAGGATAGTGTTAATATGCGTGGATCGCTTGTCGCCGAGGACCCGGTGGGCCAAAGGTCCTATTGCCATGCTGTATCTTTAAACTAAACTAATCTAAACTAAACTAAACTAAACTAAACTAAGTTCACAAATTGCAAGAGAGAATGCTGCACTAGAACAGTGTGTAGAGGAAGATCATTTCACTGGCAGCAGCTCTGGATTCCTGCCTTTAAACACACCCAAGAATACTGCAGAAGGTGCCTTCAGGTAATAGTGGTAAATTCCAGACCTCGACCTATTTGTCCTCCATAAGACAGTGAAAATGGAGTTATGCACACATGATGAAAATCTTAGATCGATACAAAAAGCTGGAGTAACTCTGTGGGACAGGCAGCATCTCTGGAGAGAGGGAATGGGTGACGTTTCGTACCGAGATTCTTCTTTGGACTCTGTCAGAAGAAAAGCTTACCCTTTTTACTTTCAAGACTGGAGCAGCAGTGCCGCAGAAGGTCAGATCCTGAGCTCGGGTGCTGTCTATGTGGAGTTTGCACGTTTTCCCTGTGACTACATGGTTTTCTTCTGCCATGATGTGCTGGTTAATAAATTAATTGGTCACAATAAATAGCCCCGAGTGTGTAGGTCAGTTTAGTTTAGTTTATTATCGTCGCATGTACTACGATGCAGTCAAACGCTTTTTTGTTGCGTTCTATCCAGTCAGCAAAAAGATTACACGTGATTATAAACAAGCTGTCCACAGAGTAAAGGTACAGGATAAAGGGAATCTGCTGTTGAAATAAAGATTTAACCGAGTGCTGAGATTGCAATGAATGATAGCAGATCCGCCTCTGGGACCAGCACGCAAAGAGTTGCTCAAATCTCGGGGAATGGATGAAAGAATGAGGAGAATTAAATGAATGGGCCTAATGTAGGAATGATGGTTAGTGTGGATTCAATGGGCCGAAGGGCCTGTTTCCATGATGTATGTCTCTCTCTCTGACACTGTCAGTATTTGTGTTTGTTCTGTGGCTTTATTCTACTCAGCTGTCAACTTCATTGTGACTTAAAAAGCGTACACTAACTTCCCAAAGTCATCATTCTGCATCTATTAAACATGTGATTCCATTTGAAGTCAGCCACCTTATGCTTATTTAATGTAATGTAGTTTGCTGAAGCAAATTACTGTCTTATTTGCATAACCTTACCAATTTAATTCCATTGTAATTCCATTCAGAATTTTCCCAATACTTTGAGAAGGGCTTCATGTCAGATGAAATAACATCAGCTTTGATGTAGATCTCAATGGATTGAAGTCATCCAGCTGAGTATCATTAGTAACACAATTGCTTCAGCCACTTTAAACATTTGTGATTCATTCCAAGGTCAAGTGGGGGGAAACAAAGGTTGACGTTACAAATTGAACTCATAATTTCTGAATAATTCACATTGATAAAGAATCTTGTGCAGGGCGCCAAGCAGGTAACAATCAATCTGAAATAGACACAAAATGCTGGAGTAACTCAGCGGGTTAGGCAGCATCTCCGGAGAAAAGAAGTAGGTGGCGTTTCAGGTCGAGACCCTTCATGACCCATAACCCATCATCTGCTGTTCCTTCTTATACATTTTGTCTGCTCCACTGCACCTTTTCTCCAGAGATGCTGCCTGACCCGCTGAGTTACTCCAGCATTTTGTGTCTTTCTATGGTGTAAACCAGCATCTGCAGTTCCTTGTCACACATTCAACCTGGAATGTTTAGACTCTCAAGTAGTGAGCTTGGTTTAACCTACCAGTTTTGATAGTCTTTTGCAGTTTCTCTAGTTCTGATTATCAGGTTTACTTGCGTCAACAACGGTAGTCAAAAAAAATGATTATCTTTCTTATCGAAAAGCTTTATAATGAGCCAACCATGAGATAGCAACAATGCTCTGAGAATTGCATGGTGGTGCAGTGCTAGAGTTGCTGTCTTGCAGCGCCCAGTGACCAAGGTTCAATCCCGACTACGGGTGCTGTCTGTACGGAGTTTGTACATTCTCCGCGTGACTGCGTGGGTTTTGTCCGGGATCTCCGGTTTCCTCCCACACTCCAAAGACATACAGGTTTGTAGGTTAATTGGCTTGGTATAATTGTGAATTATCCCTAGTGTGTGTAAGATAGTGTTAGTGTGTGTGGATCGCTGGTCGTTGCAGACTCGGTGGGCCGAAGGGCCTGTTTCCACGCTGCGTCTCTAAACTAAACTAAATTAGATTTTCTGAGTCGTCTAGATTCTCGGCCACTCAATGAATAAACTTGCTGAATCATTCACAGCTCAAACACGTAAATACAATCGATATTTATTTACTAGCATAATGGTAATAATCCTATGTATTCACTTTTAGATGCTGTTTTATCTCTGAAGATTTGATATCAATGCAAGGCACTGTAAATATTGTAGCTTTAGTTGATTGCATTCGGTAAATTGACTTGATTAAATGCTTCATTTCAATGATCTCTTTCACTAATTGCACCTCTATTACAAACACATGATCATCACTGAGAGCATGAACTTATCCTTCCACGATGTACTTGCAAAAGCTGGATTTGCAGAATGACTCAAAGGCTCTGACACCAAATGATAAATGGGGTTATGACAAGAACATGCCTAATGTGTTTATGTAAATGAGACTATTGCTCAAAGAGCAGAGGCTTCTCTCGAATGAGTAATGGGGTGTCTCATCCATTGTACGTACGGAGAATTGTGGTGGTGACCTCTGCTTCCTATAAAATAATTGTATCCCTCAGCTTTCCACAGCAACCAGCCAAGGACTGATTTTCCAAGGGCAGCCAAGAAGAGCATTACCCTTTGCAGTGAAATTCATCTGGAGTGTCCAAAGGTGGCCTTCTGCAGTCCTTTCTCTGTAGGTTAAATTTATTTCTTCATGGCATTCAATGAATTGAAGAGGAAGGTCGTAGAACTGCAACCTTGTATGATGGTGAAGCATTTGTCAATCTGAAGTAGCCTTTCAAGTGCTAGCCATTTCCTGATTGAATCCTTGCTTGCTGACAAAGCCAATATGCAAAAAATGAATCATAAACTTTATTTAGGCTTTTTAAGTTGTAAAAAACAAGTGACAGTTTTTTGATATCGTTTCCAGAATACCCATAAAATTAATTTACAATCCTGCATATGTCTTAAAACATTCTGACGTCTTGCTCGTCAAATTGGTGGAATTAGTGATTCGAGACACAAGCTTGCTTTGTTTAGTTTTTATCTTTGTTTTTTTATGTCTTTCATTTTTAAAGGAGCAGACTAAAGTTCTAATTAACTTTACAGGATTAACTTGTCAAGGCAAGAATACAATAGAGATTGATATACTACTTAATCATACAAGGAATCCTGGAGAAGGATACTTATATAGGTAGTACATGTCTACGTAGTACCGATCCCACTTCATCTCTCTCCATAACCACACCTCTGCTACAGCCACTGTCACTCAAGGCGTTCCCCAAGGCTCTGTTCTCGGTCCCCTCCTCTTCATCATCTACATCCTCCCCCTTGGTCATATACTCCGTCACTTCAAACTGGACTTCCATTGCTATGCTGATGACACCCAGATCTATCTCAGCACCAAGTCCCCCCACCACCCCCCTCTCTCCCATATCAACTCCTGCCTGTCAGCCATCAAATCTTGGATGCAACTCAACTTCCTTAAATTAAACAGTAACAAAACAGAATTTCTCCTCATTGGCACCAATTCAACACTTACCAAAATTAACAACCCCACTCTCACTATTGACGGCACCACTGTCTCCCCATCTCCTCAGGCCCGCAACCTTGGCGTGATCTTTGACTCAACCCTCTCCCTTGAGCCTCACATCCGCCATGTTGTCAAAACATCATTTTTTCACCTCCGCAAGATTGCCAAAATCAGTACCCTCTCTCACACCCCCAGCTGCTGAAAGACTCATCCATGCCTTCATCTCCTCCCGACTGGACTACTGTAACTCTCTTCTCTTTGGCATTAATTCCAGCAACATCAACCGACTCCAACTGGTCCAGAATGCAGCCGCCCGACTCATTACCCACACCAAATCCTGGCACAACATCACCCCAGTCCTCAAAGAACTTCACTGGCTTCCCATTTCCCACCGGATCATCTACAAAATCCTGGTCCTCACCTACAAAGCCCTCAACCACTTGGCCCCCCCTTATCTCACTGACCTCCTCTCCCCCTACCAACCCTCACGGTCCCTCAGATCCATTTCAGCCGGTCTCCTCTCCATTCTGAAATCCAACCTCTGCACTTTTGGAGACAGAGCCTTCTCCAGGGCAGCTCCCAGGCTCTGGAACTCCCTCCCACAATTGATCCGAACTTCTGAGTCCCTCACCATCTTCCAGTTCCGCCTCAAGACCCATCTCTTCACCTCTGCATACCCTTAGTCCCATGTCCCCCTCACCTTTGCATCTCTGTCTTACTGCTCTATTTTGTTTTGTTCTTGACTCACCATGTAAAGCGACTTTGAGTCCTTGAAAAGCGCAATACAAATAAAATGTATTATTATTATTATTATTATGTCTAGATGACCAATTCCAGTTATCACCAACTCTAGAAATTCAGCCAGGCATACCCCCAGTGTTAGATCTGTTTAGTTTAGTTTAGTTTAGTTTAGATTAGTTTAGTTTAGTTTAGAGATACAGCGTGGAAACAGACCTTTCAGCCCACCGAGTCCGCGCCGACCAACGATCACCCATACACTAGTTCTATCCAACACCCTAAGGACAATTTACAGAAGTCAATTATTCAGACTCCTCTACCTTCTTCCTGATGGCAAGAGTAAAATGAGTGCCAAGTTGTTGTGGGTTATTCCAGAAATACCACAGCCTTGTGGCTAAGTTAGCAGACTAGAAATTAGATATGTGGAGCAATGATTCCATGACTCGTGTTTGAATTACACCATGGAGGGTAGAATTAAAATATTAGACTCAGTAACATAACCACTAAAATACCAGATTGTCCTAAAACTTCAATTGGTTCATTATTGTTCTTTAAAGAGAGAAATCTGCCATCTTTAGTCAGTCTGGCAGACTTGTAACTCCAGACCCATCATTCAGGTTCCTCAGTGTCAAAGACAGTGAGGGACGCACATGTTGTCTGTGAATATTTAAATGCCAGCAGGGAATGTTAGATGTGTGCTTTCTTGAACTATGCAAGCAGTGTCGTTTTAAGCAGCTAATCTCTGTATATCGTTTAGGGTCCTTATGTTATGATCATATTGGATGGGAAATTCTCATAGAACACCTGGTTTGCTGCATTCTCACGGACATTCAGTGCACCAGCTTAAAGTCTCAATTAACGCTGCCTTGCACACAAACCGCTCCCTCGCTGGTTATATATATGCTCCGTCTTAATAGACATGACAAATTGCTTACAAAGATAGTGTTCTCTTTGAGATTGTCACAGAGCACTGATATCTGGGATTTATTAGTAATACCAAAACTGATATTTTTGCACTGTGTTTTCCTATGTCTATGAGTTGGATGATCAGCCATGATCATATTGAATGGCGGTGCAGGCTCGAAGGGCCAAATGGCCTACTCCTGCACCTATGTTTCTATGTTTCTATGTTTCTATGTCAAAAATAAATAGCTCAGCAACACAGTGGCAATGAGCAATGGCCTTGACTAATCACTGGACTCTGGCCAACCTTGCCATTTAAAACACAACCATATAGCTGCCCAGACAGACTATATTACAAGCATCAGCATGCATGACTAAGTTCACATATCATAATGGTTGAAGGAAAAGATGATAATGCAAGGTCCGATAAAGGTGAGTTTTGTGCAAATTAAATATAATGTTCATAAAAGACAAAGAAAGGCCTAATAAACAAATGTTATGCTTACAAGCCTTGCACCATGCAAAGATACCTCGTCAAAAGATATTGTGCTGAAACTATAAACTACTGTATTTTAATCCAAAGCCATTAGAATTGGTTGAAAATTAAATCCGACACAAGGTGGCAGAGCAAGGTGGGACAATTCTCAAGTGCATGGTATTGTCAGATAATTTATCCATGCACTTCAATGTTGGTGCCTTTTTAGATATGTCTTTCAGAGAAGGTCGGTGTATGGATTGGTAGATGGATGTATTCAGCCACAAGCACTGAGCATGCAATATTTACGTGTAAAATAGCAGTGTTAATGGAAATGGCATCCAAGAAGGCTGAAGAAAATGTTTTCACTTTAAGTACTGTAGCACAAGGTCCAAGGCTATGAAACCAAATCGGGAGCATAGAAGTGAAACTATTTCAGTCAGTTACTGTTATTGCAAAGGCCATCACTCACCACAGTTGTGTTACGTTAGGACAGTCAATCGCCAAAAGAATGATCATATTTTGACTGTCTGTAAATTCAAGGCTCAGAAAAGCAACAAAAGCAATTTCAGTGGCAATTCACGAGTCAAGTCAAGAGAGTTTAGTTGTCATGTGTAAGAAGGAACTGCAGATGCTGGTGTAAACTGAAGATAGATACAAAAAGCTGCAGTAACTCAATGGGGCAGGCAGGAAGAGAGAAGGAATGGGTGATGTTTCGGGTCGAGAACCTTCTTCAGTCTGACTTTCAGAGTTTCGTTGTCATATGTTCTATCTTCAGAGTTTAATTGTCATTTGTACCAAGAACGGAATAGTGAAATTCTTACTTGCAGCTGCATAACAGGCCTGTAAATGTGATACGCACAGGTAATATATAATAAATAAAACAATTTAATGAATAAATAATCACAATAATAATGCAAAAAAAACAGTCCTGAGTGCAACCGAAGATAGTCGATAGATGTTCATAGACAAAATTAATGCTGTGTATGGTTCAAGAGCCTGATCGTTATTGGGAAGAGGCTATTCTTGAACCTGGTTTTCAGATGCCTGCATCTTCTTCCTGGTGGTAGGAGTGAAGTGAGAGCATGGCCAGGGTGATGTGGTTCTTTGATTATATTGCATGCCTTTTTGAGGAAGTGCCTCCTGTACATTCCTTCAATGGTGGAGAGGTCATTAGCTATGATGCACCAGGCAATGCCCACCAATCTCTGTCATCTCCTCCATTCCTGGGCGTTCAAGTTGATAAACCATGCCATGATGCAACCAGTTAATATGCACACTGCCAAACACCTGTCGCAGTTCAACAGAGCATTCATCAACATACCAAATCTCCTTAATCTTCTAAGGAAGTAACAGCATTGATGGGCTTTCGTTGTGATAGTTTGAATGTCGTGTAGCTAGTGTACCATATACAGTAACAGCAGGAAAAAGACAGTTGTTAATTAATAACTAGCGCATTGGCTTGTGAATAAGTTCTGCCACAGACACTTCAATAATGCATCAAGACTCTCAGCTTAGCACGTTAGCTGTGTCTCATTGATGGAAAGCACTGTCAAACAGGTGAGATTTTACAGACATTAGAGCAAATGGATGCACAAAACAAATCAAGGGACACCATGACCGGCTATCAATCATAAAAGTAAATGAAAACTACCCAACATTTCAGGTGTAGGACTAATGTTCATACTGCCATCCCATCGGACACGACACATAAATAGCAGTCCTGGTTTTGCAGCAACATCACACAGTGTTACAGACATTCATTCTCTCGGCTTCACGACTTAAAATATAAATAGGTTAAGTTTGTCGGAAGGACCTGCAGATACTGGTTTACACCGAAAATAGACACAAAACGCTAGAGTAAATCAGTGGGACCGGCAACATCTCTGGATAGAAGGAATGGATGACGTTTTGGGTGCAGACCCTTCTTCAGACTCAGGGGAAAGGGAGACAGAGATATGGAAGGGTAAGATGTGAAAACGAGAGATCAAAGGGGACTAAGTTCAAAGACAAAGTGGAATGGATCATTGTTAGCCAAGGGGAATGTGACAACAAAGCATGTAATCAGCGTGTTGCCTGATCATTAAACCAACATTCTTAGAATAAATGTATATGGGCTCTGGTATTCCCATCTGTAATTCACTTGATGGGGATGAACAGGTTGGGGCTGCTCTTCACGAACCATGGCCATCAGATATATTCTGGTCTGGGAATCTCGGTGAAGCTGAGTAAGTATTTATGCTCTTTCTTGTTGTCTCCACCAGAAAGAGAATTTACAAAAGATGCTCAAACATTTAGGGACGGCACGGTGGTGCAGCAGTAGAGTTGCTGCCTAAAAGCACCAGAGACACAGGTTCGAACCCGACTACGGGCGCTGTCTATACGAAGTTTGTACAATTAAGTTCAAGTTCAAGTTCAAGTTTGCTGTTATTGTCACTTAACCGGCTACGGTACAGTGGAATTTGATTTACCATACAGCCACACCAAGTGAAAAGAACACAACACACACATAAAGTAAATTTAACATAAACATCCACCACAGTGGAATCAACATTCCTCACTGTGATGGAAGGCAATAAAGTTCAGTCATCTTCCTCCTTTGTTCAGCAGTGGGTCGGGGACTTGAACCCTCCGCACTTGCCGTTGCCGACGGACCGATGTCCAAGCACTCTCATCGGGATGATCGAAAGTCCGGCGTCGGTCCGGATTGGAACAGTCTCGAGTTGGCCGCTTTTTACCGGAGGCTTCACAGTGTTAAAGTCCATAGGCCCCGCGGCTGGAGCTCTTCGTCCGGCGATCCTCGGCAAATGATCTCCGGCTCTGCGATGGTAAGTCCGCGCCATGCCCGCAGCTTGAAGTTCCAGGCCGGTCTCCAGGAAAGGCCGCACCACTCCACATTGTTAGACCACAAAGGGGGGGGGCTGAGATGCGACACGGAGAAAATCGAATCTCCGTCGAGGTAAGGGACTGAAAAAATGTTTGCCCCTATTCCCCCCCTCCACCCCCCACATAAACTAACCAAGAAACATTGAAACAAACTTTTAGAACATACTTAAAATAATAAAAACAGTAGAGGCTGCCACTACGGTGACGTCACCCGGTGGAATCTCCCTGTGACCTGTGTGGGTTTTCGCCAGGTGCTCTGGTTTCCTCCCACACTCCAAAGACGTACAGGTTTGTAGGTTAATTGACTTTGGTAAAATTATAAATTGTCCCTAGTGTATTGGATAGTGTTAGTGTACGGGGATCGCTGGTCGGCGTGGACTTGGTGGGCCTGTCTCCGTGCTGTATCTCTAAAGTCTAGAATCTAAAGAATGTCTCTCTTTTGTCACTGGATCGGTCAGGAAAATTTTCAGTGAAACCAGCCCAATGTCCACGCTGCTTAATGGGATTAATTTTGATAAAAAGCTAAATGTTGGACATCTTTATAGGAAAGGCATTTTATCTATATAAAAAAATTCTATCTATCTATATAAAATTCTACCCATCTATATAAAAAAAAACACTAGAAGCAGAATTAATCGACAATTGAAAATTTTAATAATGTATGATTGATGCATATGAAAAGTATTTTTTACTCTAATATGTAACTATACTTTACCATAATATGTTTGCTTCTAATAAAAATATATATTTTTTTTTTTAAAAAAGCTAAATGTTAGCCTCATATTAAAAATTTTAAAGGACATAATTTCTGTTCAAGGATACCTGGAAATGGACTGCACAAATGTACACGTTTTGGGAGCAGACTAGAAGAATACAAGATATACATTTTTTGGAAGGGTCCCATCCTAAAATGTCATCTAGCCATTCCCTCCACAGATGCAGGCTCCAGTACTTTGTGTTTTGCTCAAGATTCCAGCCTCAGCAGTTCTTTGTGTACATTTATTTACCCCATTATATAGGATCATAGCTAAACTTTTCCTTCAGAATCATTTTGCTGTAACAACCCCATAATCGTTCGATTCCTTCAACATCACAAACTGAATCAACATCACGAACTTATTCAGCAAATGAGCCTCGAAACTCTTGGCTATAGAATTATAAAAATTCACTTTACCGTAGATGATTGAATCTCTTCACATCTCAGTCTTGAATAAGCAAACATCCCAGTGTGAATTTGGTATGCCATGCAGATATTTTATACCCAAAAAGCAATCCACGTTGCAAACTACCTTGTACTTTGTGGACTTTATGTGTCATTTATTTGTTTTTTTTAGCTTAAGTTTACTTCTGCAGTCTACTGATCCAATATTATTCAGCACCCAAAATAATATCTTTGAACTGGTCTATCCTACGTGAGCCAACCATGCAGGGCCATCCAATAATCATAATTCTAATGGAGATTGTGCAACATGCTAACAAAGAATCACTCAGGTGAATAAGATTTGAACGGCTATCACTTTAAAGCATGCAGGACAAGGCTTTCAATCTCTCAGGACACTTAATACTCTCATAGCTATGTTCTGCATGCTTCAGTCAGAACGTTGACTAATTTCCTAACCATCAAATGTGGCTCAGTGATAGAGCTCTCTCCTTACAGCGCCAGAGATCCAGGTTCGATCCTGATTATGGGGGCTGCCCGAATGGAGTGTGAACATTTTCCCTGTGACCACAAGGGTTTTCTCCGTGTGCTCCAGTTTCCTCCCTCACTCTAAAGACGTGCAGGCTTGTAAGTCAATTGGCTTCTTAAATTGTTCCGAGCATGTAAGATAGAAGTAGTGTATGAGTGATCGTTGCATTTGGTGAGGCAAAGGACATGTTTCCACCTTAGACTTTAAAGGTCTTAAATCTCATCCCCAACCTGTTCCCAAATGCCTTAGGACCATGTATCCAATGCTGCCAAGGATAGTATAGAAATAGGTGACTTCTTCAGTCTGATGAATCGTCTCGATCTGAAACATCACCTGTTCTTTTCCTCCAGAGATGCTGTCTGTCCTGCTGAGTTACTCCAGCCTTTTGTGTCTTTCTTTGGTTTAAACCAGCATCTGCAGTTCCTTCCTACACCTATGCAAAGGTCGCAATCACCCCCGGGGTGGGCGGGGGGGTGGGGGGTGAGAGTTGGAAAACAAAGGAGAACCTGGCATAGGATACTTTGTAACTTTGTCAGTGCCCACTGGATGGAAAACAAATGGAAAGTTTTGAAATAGCAGCAGAATCTTTTCTCTTGAACAGGATGTTAGTTCATAGAACTCACTTCCTTAAAGGGTGGTGCAAGCAATCTTGGAATATTTTTAAGGAAGTAATAGATACGTAACTCAACAAGTAGGACCAACTCGGTTAGGATGGAAGGGCCTGTTTTCCATGCTGCATCTCTAAACTAAACTTTTGCCTCACCAAATCCAACGATCACTCATACACTACTTCTATGCTAGCTCAATCTTGGAGAACTTGAAATAAAAACAAAAGTACTCAACATAATTATGTGTAGGAAGGAATTGCAAATGCTGGTTTAATGTCAAAGACAGACACAAAATGCTTGAATAACTCAGCAGGACAGGCAGCATCACTGGATAGAATGTATGAGTGACGTTTCGGGCCGAAACCCTTCTTCAGACTCTTCAGGGTCTCGACCCGAAACGTCACCCATTCCTTCTATCCAGAGATGCTGCCTGACCCGCTGTTACTCCAGCATTTTGTGACTATACTCAACATATTAGGCAGTATCTGCAGTGAGAGAATGTGTTGATGTTTTTTCATAAGATTCAGATGAAAGATCATCTACCTGAAAATATTAAATCTGCGTCTCTCTTCAGAAACTCTGCCTGATCTGCAGAATATTTCCAGCATTGCCAATTTTTACTTCAGATTTTCATCATCTGCTCAAATATTGAAATAGGATCTTTCAATTACCCAGCATTAATATCATTCATTAAATGCATTAAAACAATTTTAGCATAATATATAAATTATATCAGGCACAATTGTACCATTTTTCTGTAAACGGTATAAATGCAGCACAAAGACAAATTACAATGACAGATTTCATTCCATTCAAAAAATGGATCTGATCATTTAAAGACAAAATTACAAGGATTTCAATAATTTACAGACTCTTCTCCTATCATAAAAGTGTAACCAATGCAACTTCTAATTTATATTCTTCAATAAAATTGCCTGCAGCAACAGATTAATGAAACTCATTATTGCATCAAAACTTGATCAAATCAAAGCAAGTTCGCAATTCCAAACTGAAACTTTAACTAGAATCTGCCTGGATCATCACATTCGCAACAGGGCTGATAAGAAAACATCTCCTTGCCTTGCTTCATTCACTATTCATTCATGTTTCATTCTATTGAAGCAACACTTGCACTATTAACTTTTCACCAAGATTTCCCTATGGCTACCAATGATTCAACCACTTGGTAACTGGATTGAACTAGTGTAGTGGTTAAATCATTGGTCACCTTGGAGAACTCACTGTGAAAGGTTAACAGTGCAAGTGCTAAGCTTTCACTACTTTTTCTTGAGATGTGATATCCTCCAATCTCAATTAATGGACCAATCTTTATTATTTTCCCCCCTCACTGTCTTACCCGCAGCAAAGTTCAAGAGATATTTTGATTGGTACATGGCTAGGATAGGTTGAATGAATGAATGAATGAATGAATAAATGAATGAATGAATGAATGAATGAATGAATGAATGAATGAATGAATGAATGAATGAATGAATGAATACCTTGTCACATGTAACAAGTCATGGTGAAATTCTTTGCTTGCATACCCAAAGTATGCAAATAGTCTCCACATAAAGGGTGCTGACAAAGGTACAAGGTACTGTGCCAGGTCCCCCTGTGTTCATCCCCTCCCTACCTCCTGTCCCTCATGGTGATCCCCCCATGCCAGGTTCTCCATTGTTTGAGGGATATGGGCCAAACACAGGCTGGTGGGAATAGTGTAGATGGGACATGTTGGCCGGTGTGGGAAAGTTGAGCCAAGGGCCTGTTTCCATGCTGTATCACTGTAAGAAACTGGCATACAATCCCAATGACAATCTTCAATAATCTAAATGATAGAAAACAGCACAAGAACGGGCCCTTCAGCCCACTATGTGCCGAACATGATGCCAAGACAATTCCTTATCTATCGGTGCACAGTATATCTCCCTCTATTCCCTGCATATCCATATGTCTATCCAAAAGCCTCTGGTTTCATTTAGAAAGCATATCACCACTTCATGAAGTTGTAAAGATGGTACTGGGTACTTCATTTTAACCATAATTTTATTGGTTATGTCATTCTAATCTAGCCCTTCTCGTAAGTGAATTACTGAACATACATTTTTAAAAAAAGCACACCCAGAATTAGTCTTTATGGTAATCTCTCAATTAATATTAGCCGTTAAATTTCCTTTTAGGTCACGTTGCTGCCAGTCCATTTTGATTTACCAGGTGTTTGGCAAATGAATCTGTTTTGCAAAAAGTGGTCATGCTTTTACAATCCCTCCAGGAGAAATATTCATGGATCAGCTCTGCTGAATTAATCTTTCCTCACTCCAGCTTTTGGCTCTGTTCACGTTCGCTGTTGCTTAAAAATAAAACTTGTTCTTCAAATGAGTGCCATGGGAGCTTATAAACTCGGCTGAGAGTGGAGACAGCCCCTCAGTGTAATCTTCATTGAAAATATAACACTTCCAGCGCTGTGGTACTGCTCCGCTGCTTGCTGTGTCAGGATATTAGCCACGATGTGTGTGTTCCAGCATCTTAAGTGGCACTTGATCCCAAAACCTTTTGACTCAGTAAAAAATCCTGCCAGCTGCATTGCACCCAACACGGAAGATTCAAAGCTATTTGTCACTGAAATATCTATTGAAAGAGAAAGGGCTGCACGGTGGCGCAGCAGTAGAGTTACTGCCTTACAGCAACAGAGACTCGGGTTCGATCCTGCCTATGGGTGCTGTCCGTACAAAAGGTTCAAAAAGGTTCAAAGGTTATTTATTGGTCACATACACCTAGGTGTAGTGAAATGCTTCTTGCCAATGCAGCACATGAAGAAAGAATACAGACATAACATTAATAAGAGATTTAAACATAAAGAACATCCCCCCACAATGGTTCCCATTATGAGGGAAGGCACAAAGTCCAGTCCCCAACCCCAGTTCACCCATAGTCGAGCCAATTGAGGCCTCCACAGTTGCCTCCACGGAGGCCCGATGTTCCTGGCCGTTCTCGCCGGGTGATGGTGCTCCGGCGTCGGGAGAATCCTCACAGCGGCTTGGGACACCTGGAACGGCCGCTTCCGTACTGGAGGCCGCTGCTTCCGAAGCCAACAAGGCCGCGCCGGTTGGAGCTCCACTACTGGCGATCTCATCTAGAGATCCCAGGCTCCCGGTGTACAGTTCAGCGCCGTCGCCCGCAGCTGGCCGCTCCACAGCCCGCAGCTCCGCGATGTTGTTCCCGGCGGTGTCCGCTCACCGGAGCTCCAGCGCGGCGACCCGGGCAAGGCATCGCCCGCTCCGCGATAGCGCTCCAGTGCTGTGCCGCTGCCGAAGCCGTGGTTCTGGGCGGTCCCCAACAGGAAACGCCGCTCCAGGCCCGCTGGTAGGCCGCGAGGACGGGTCGAAACTGCAGCCCGGAGAAAAGCTGCCTCTCCGACCAGGTAGGGACCCTGAAAGGTTGTTTCCCCCTTCCCCCCCCCCCCCCCCCCCACCTCCCACACAAAAAAGTCTAGAACTCCAGAAACAAAAACACTTTAACTAACTAAAAATTAAAAAAAAAGATGAAAAGACAGACAGCTGCTGGCTGGGCAGCCGCGCACAGGTCAGCGCCCCCCAGAGTTTGTACGTTCTCCCCGTGACCTGCGTGGGTTTTCCCCGGGTGCTCCGGTTTCCTCCCACACTCCAAAGACGTGCAGGTTTGTAGGCTAATTGGCTTAGGTAAAATTGTAAATAGTCCTTAGTGTATGTAGGATAGTGTAAGTGTGCAGGTATCGCCGGTCGGTGAGGACGCGGTGGGCCAAAGGGTCTGTTTCCGCGCTGTATCTCTAAACTAAATTAAACTAAAAAAGGAATCAGAATATTTAGGGACATTAAAAGGCAATCTCTATTCCAGACCTCATGATACTGCAGACCTCATGATTCCAAGAATGAGTAGGTTAACCTATAGTGAGCGTTTAACATCACTGGGCCCCTACTCGCTGGAGTTTAGAAAGTTGCAGGGGGACCTCATTGAAACTTACTGAATAATGAAGAAGGGTTTCGACCCGAAACATTGCTTATTTCCTTCGCTCCATAGACGCTGCCTCACCCGCTGAGTTTCTCCAGCATTTTTGTCTACCTCCTGTCTTCCAGACATATTTTTTTTTTTTTTTTTTAATAATATTTTTATTAGAAGTAGACATATTATAAAGTATAGTTGCATATTATAGTAAAAAAACTTTTCATATACATCAGTCATACATTATTAAAATTTTCAATTGTCGATTACTTCTAGTGTTTTTTTTATATAGAAAAAGAGAGAAAGAGAGAGAAAAGTTACAAATATCAAAAAAAAACAAAAAAGGTGGAATGGATTACGTATAATACGTCATTGGAGATAGGTTCGTAGAATATAAAGTATGACTTTTCATCTAATCCTGAGTTCAAGTTTCAGTTGGGTTTTCATGCCGGGCCAATCTATCCCGTCAGATAATTAATGAATGGAGCCCATATTTTATCAAAAAGTTCTTGTTTGTCCATTAAGACAAGTCTAATCCTTTCTAGATATAGGGTCTCCGACATTTCCACAATCCACATTTTAATTGTGGGGGTCGTAGGGCCTTTCCAAAATTTTAATATTAGTTTTTTCTCGGTTATTATACTGTAGTCGAGGAAATCTCTTTGGCTTGTTGTGAGTGTTAAACTTTGCTCTGATATTCCAAGTATTATTAATTTTGAGTTTGGATCCAGTTTTGTATTAATAACTTCTGAAATTATTTCAAAAATATCAATCCAGAAATGTTTAATTTTTATACAATTTGCAAACGTATGTGTTAAATTAGCATCTAGATGTAGACATTTATCACAAATAGGAGAGATTTGTGGGAAGATTCTATTTAGTTTTATTTTAGAGTAGTGTAATCTATGTAAGACTTTAAATTGTATTAAAGCATGTCTGGCATTTAACGGACATTGATGTATA
Source organism: Amblyraja radiata (assembly GCF_010909765.2). Classification (NCBI taxonomy): domain Eukaryota; kingdom Metazoa; phylum Chordata; class Chondrichthyes; order Rajiformes; family Rajidae; genus Amblyraja; species Amblyraja radiata. The sequence goes on along the minus strand of NC_045967.1, from coordinate 46,712,307 downwards.
TGTTGTAAACTTTCGTCCCACAAATCTTTCGTTATAGGATGACCTAATTCATTTTCCCATGTGTGTCTATATGGTTCCGTCGGTGGTACCTCTTTGTTTAGGAGGGTGTTATAAATATAAGCTATTAATTTTTCAGTGTTAGGATGCTTGTTCAAACATTCATCAAGGATTTCTGGTTCCCTAGTCCTGTAGACTTGTGTGTTAGATTTAACATAATCTCTAATTTGTAGATATCTGAAGAAATTATTTGAGTGCAGTCCATGATTCTGTTGTAACTCCTGAAATGAAAGAAAAGTGCCTTTCCCATAAAGATGTCCAATCTTTATAATTCCATAATTTTTTCATTGTGTGAAACCCTTATCCAAAAAGGATGGTTTGAATAAGGGATTATTTACAATGGGAAGGCATAGTGGTATATTATTCAATTTTAAAACTTTTTTTAATTGTTTCCAAATTCGTATTCCACTATGTATTATGGGGTTCTCCTTATAGGTTTTTTGTGCAGTTTTGTGGTAGCAAATATGATCGGTCCAATTTGAAAAGGTAAACAGTCTTCCTTTTCCATCCTTAACCAATCTGGTTGTTGATCCATTTCTTCCAGCCAGAAATTCATGTTTTTAATATGGACTGCCCAGAAATAAAACAAGAAATTTGGCAAAGCCAAACCTCCATTTATCTTTGACTTACATAATGTTTTTTACTTATTCTATGATTCTTATAATCCCAGATAAAACTTGTAAAAATGGAGTCGACATTTTTGAAAAAAGTTTTTGGTATATATATCGGGATTAATTGAAATAGGTACAGTAGTTGCGGTAAGAAGATCATTTTTATAGCATTAATTCTACCAAGCATTGAAATGGGAAGTGTTTTCCAGTATTAAATATTCTTGTGTAGTTTATTCAGTAAGGGTGGAAAATTTAGTTTAAATAAAGAGGTATATGTCTTAGTTACATAGATTCCTAAGTATTTAAATTTATCTTTAACTGTTTTAAAGGGGGATTGTTGTAATGTATGTAGATTGAGTTTTGTTATTGGCATGATTTCACTTTTATTCCAATTAATTCTATATCCTGAGAACTGACCAAATTGAGTTATTAAATTTAATAGATTTGGAATACTAGTTTCTAACTTTGTAATATATATTAGTACATCATCTGCATATAAGGAAATTGTATTCCTTGTTTCTCTAGTGTTATATCCGTATATTCCTGTGTGGGTTCTAACGCTTTCTGCTAAGGGTTCGATTGCAAGAGCAAATAATAGTGGGGATAGTGAACATCCTTGTCTACAACCTCTAGAGGTTAAATTTAGTTGATAACATTTGGTTTGTTAATATTCTAGCTGTTGGATTAGAGTATAACAATTTAACCCATGTACAGTACTTCTCTCCCAATTGAAATTTTTCCATCACCGAAAATAAATATAGCCATTCAACCTGGTCAAATGCTTTTTCAGCATCTAACGAAATAATTGCTAGATCTGCATTAGGAATTCTATTGGAGTATATAATATTGAATAGTCTTCTCAGATTATAAAATGAATAACGTTTTGGAATAAAACCTGTTTGGTCAGGGTGTATTAATTTGTTAATCACTAAGCTCAATCTATGAGATAGAATTTTAGTTAGTATTTTCTGATCAGTATTTAAAAGGGCTATTGCTCTATATGAACCTGGGTCTTCAAGATCCTTATCAGTTTTTGGTATGAGTATGATTGTAGATTCATTTAGAGTTTCTGGGAGTTTCTGTTGAGTGTAAGCATATTTGTACAGTGTCTGTAGACGTGGAGAAACCAGATCATTATAAAATTCAGAACTTAGACCATCAGGACCTGCAGCCTTTCCATTTTTTAAAGATTTAATTTAATGTCTTTTATCGTAATTTCAGCACCTAGTGATTCTCTCTCTTTCTGATCTAAACCCACAAGCTTACATTTCTGTAGAAATGTTTCCATTCCTGCTGATTGTTCTGTCATTTTAGATGAGTACAATTTTTGATAGTATTGTAAAAATCTATCATTAATATCTTTAGGCAGTGTTAGTGTTTCTCCCTTGTCTGTTCTAATTTTGTAAATTGTTTTTTCCCCGTCCAGTTTACGAAGTTGTCGCGCTAATAGTTTTTGTGGTTTATCACCAAATTCAAAATTTAATTGTTTCGTATTGTATTGTATTCAAATTTATTGTCATTGTCTCAGTTAGAGACAACGAAATGAATTTCCCTTACAGGCAGTATCATAAAAATAAATAAATAATAATAAATAATAAAACATATTAAAAATAAAATAGAATTTTAAAAAAAGCACAAACACTGAAAGTCCACGACACAACATAACACAGTGGCACCAAGGTGAGGAAGGCACCATAGTCCAGCCAGCCTCCCCTCCGTTCTTCCCAGATGTTCACTCGTGGTCGAGGCCTTCCTAGCACCCGCAGTCGCCGCCCCGGGTGGCCCGATGTTCAGGCCCTCACGCCGGGCTGGTGGAACGCCGACGCAGAACCCCGACGGTGAACATCCTCCTCAGCGGCCCGAACCTCCCAATCAGCCGCCTCCCACCGGAGTTCGCAGCTCCCGAGTCCGCAGGCCGAGCCAGGCAGAGTCGCAGGACCCCGCGTTGTCCATCAGCGCCGCCCGCGTTGGGAGCCCGCAAACCGCAGCTCCATGATGTCGGTGCCGCAGGCCCAGCACTCCGGGCTCCAGACGGCGACCCCCGGTAAGGCATCGCCAGCCCCGCGATGTTTCAGCGCTGTCCCGCCGCTGCTGGAGCTCTGGTCGATCCCGGCAGGAAAGGCCACGCCAATCCAGTAGGTAGGCCGCTGGGGGGGGGGGGGGGGCGAGGACGCGACTCGAATAATAGTCGCGTCCTCACCAGGAAGCGGCTGAAGGACGGTATCCCCCGCACCGTACCCTCTTCCCCCACATAAAAACACACAAAAAAAACACACAAAAACACACTTTAACATAACTAAATAAACAAAAAAACAAAAAGATACCGGGCTGTAGGTGGAGGCTGCTGGTACCAGCGCCACCGGAAGTACAATATATTCCGGTGGAATATATAACTTGGTCTGAGTATATCTTATTCAATTTATATTTCAGTACTGCAATTTTATTGTGTTTTATCATGGATGGTGCTGCTGCATTTTCTATGTCTAATTGCCTTATTTCCATTTCCAATTTCTGTTGTTTGGCCCTATTCTCTTTGTTAAGAAATGATTGAGAAGAGATTAATGCTCCTCACACAAATGCTTTAAATGTTTCCCAAAGAAGGGAAGCAGATATTTCAGGGCTATCATTAGCCTCAAAAAACATATGAATCTGTTTTACGAGGTATTCATTACATACCTTTTCTTTTAAGATTTGGGGATTAAGTCTCCATTGTGGCTGTGTCTCTACCATTCCGTTTAGTTTAATCATAAATGTTAGTGCCAGACATATTTCTTTTATATTGAATATCCTCACCTATCCATTATATAATTTTCCAAGACACTACAAAATTATTTCATTAACTTCCTGTCATTTTTCACTCAATTTCAATTCATGAAAAGTGAAATTATCATTTTTGTTCACCTCTGCATAAGGAAAATGGGCTGAATAGTGATTGATCCACCCATGCCTCAAACTTCCCCTCCTCCCACATTAGACCTGTGGCCCCTGTTGCTGCAGCATCGGGCTTCACACACTGGCACTGCAGACCTCATGATTCCAGGAATTAGTAGATTAACCTATGGTGAGCGTTTGACATCACTGGGCCTTTACTCGCTGGAGTTTAGAAGGTTGCGGGAGACCTCATTGAAACTTACTGAATAATGAAAGGCATAAATAGAGAGGAAGGTACACTGGAGAATCTTAGTAAAAACATTCACTGAGGGCCTCCACAGCCCGCCGTGGCATTGACTTCCACAGATTAATTACCCTCTGACTAAAGAAGTTCCTCCTCACCTCCATTCCAAAAGAGTGCCCTTTAATTCTGAGGCTATGACCTCTGGTCTTGGACTCCCCCCACTAATGGAAACATCCTTTCCATATCCTCTCTATTTATTGTTTAAGAAGGAACTGCAGATGCTGGAAAATCGAGGGTACACAAAAATGCTGGAGAAACTCAGCGGGTGCAGCAACATCAATGGAGCGAAGGAAATAGGCTTCGTTTCGGTCCGAAACCCTTCTTCAGACTGCTTCGCTCCATAGATGCTGCTGCACCCGCTGAGTTTCTCCAGCATTTTTGTGTACCCTCGATTTTCCAGCATCTGCAGTTCCTTCTTAAACAATAAATAGAGAGGATATGGAAAGGATGTTTCCATTAGTGGGGGGAGTCCAAGACCAGAGGTCATAGCCTCAGAATTAAAGGGCACTCTTTTGGAATGGAGGTGAGGAGGAACTTCTTTAGTCAGAGGATAATTAATCTGTGGAAGTCAATGCCACGGCGGGCTGTGGAGGCCCTCAGTGAATATTTTTAAGGCAAAGATAGACAAATTCTTGATTAGAACGGGTTATGGTGAGAAGGCAGGAACATGGGATTAGGTGGCAGAGATCTGCCATGATTGAATAGCGGAGTGGACTCGATGGGCAGAATGGCCTAATTATGCTCCTAAAACTTGTGAACTTGTATGAGGTGGAGTAGGAATTGACTGCCAACCAGTCCTCAAATGCTGGAACACGACACACCCAGTCACACAAAATGTGTAGGAAGGAACTGCAGATACTGGTTTGTACCGAAGATGGATACAAAATGCATCTTCAGAATGGTTCCAACCCGAAACATCACCGATTCCTTTTCTCCAGAGATGTTGCCTGACCCGCGGAGTTACTCCAGCATTTTGTGTCTGTCTACGCCCGGTCACACAATTGCCTTTGTTTGCCACATCCAGGAGGTGTTTCATTGTTCTTAAATATCCCTCAAATTATAAACTATACTCCAGCTTCAATCTTACTAAGATTCTGTACAATCACGGCAAAGCCATCCCATTGTTTGTATTCCATCTCTCATGTAATGAAGGCTAAGGTCCCCATTTTTTTTCCTATTTATGTGCTCTCTCTGCATGCTGCCTTCTGTAATTTTTATATGAGAATGCCAAGAACCCTATAAGCACCAGAATCCAAGAGTTTTAATATCTAGTTAATAATCTGTTCAATCCTATCGTGACTAAACATGCATCTCCTCATAGCCCAATATTTAGCCCACTCAACTAAACTAATTTTACCTCTTTACAGACATCTTAGGCACAACTAAATGTTTCGACTGTGTTTGTAGTGTTTGTACTTTATACAACGTGTCCTACACATTTATCTAACTCATTGCAAGAGGAAACTGTATGTCGATACAATTATGACAATTAAAGGACATTTGGACAGATATGGACAGGAAGTGTTTGGACATTTTAGAGTCCAATGCAGGTAAATGGAGCTTGTCAAATATGCCAACTTCTTCTGTAGAGATTAGGTGGACAGAAATGCCTGTTTTCATGCGGCATTGTTCTATGAATCTATCACTCTATTAATACGGAGAGTGAATAGTTGAGTTTCATCTCTTTGTCAACTCACCATTTTCAGGTTGAGAACTTTCAGTTTACTTTCTGGCTGTGCAGCAAACTTGGTATATATGTTTTACTCTTAATGCCTCGAGTCCTTATCTTATACAGAAACCATCCTTGTGGTGCTTTATCAAATGCCTTTGGAACTCTAAATACACTGCACCGACCAGTTTAACCTTGCAAGCAGCATCCTCAAGGAGTTCCAACAAATTTGTCAAAAGTCTTTTTCCCTTTCATAACGCTTTGTTTTCTCTGGTACCCGAACGGGACGTCGAAGGTCGAGAGGCTGAAGTCAAGAAGTGGAAGCCAAGATACTGACAGGGCACGACGCCAAAAAGCCAAGATACTGAACGGACACGATACTGAAAGGATATGAAGCCGAACATGCACGATGCGGAAAGGATACAAACCCGAATGGACACGACGCCGAAAGGAAACAAAGCTGAACAGACACCACTCCGAATGGACAAGACACAGAACGGACATGATATTGAAAAGCCGCCGAATGGACATGTCGTCTCCGGGGACGGGATTTGTTCGAGACCTTATCAGTGATTGGGCCAGACCACCACGTCCATCACATCACTGGCCGGTGGGGGGGGGAGACGGGAGGGCAGGGGGGAGACGGGAGGGTGGGAGAGAGCTTGAGCTTGCGTTTGTAAAATGATGGCAGTGACTCCAAGCTGCTGCGATTGCCACAGAGGCTTTTCGATGTCATGTTCGTTCCCCGTCAGATTTTAAGCCAAGAAACAATCTGACGCCGAACGCACATGAAGCCGAAATGATAATTAGGTATGAAACATTGAAACACTTTAAAAAATCTATATTTGCTGCAATAATACACAAACAAATGTATTATTTAACTATTTTAAAATGTAACAAGGTACAACAATTTTACTATTTAAAAATGTAACAAAATACAACAATTTAACTATTTTAAAATGTAACAAGGTACAACAATTTAACTATTTACGAACATGACGTCAAAAAGCCTCTGTGGCAATCGCAGCAGCTTAGAGTCACTGCCACTTTTTTACAGGCGCAAGCCCCTGTAGATCAGTGCATGCTCCTTTAACATAGTGACCTCACCACTACTAACCACACCCCATTGTCTCCTGTATAATTGTAGCTTCCCCGCCTCTAGCTCTCTCTCTAGTCCCAGTGATGACCACGGACAGCTAGGGCACAATGTATGTAGTGAATGAATAAAGATACTTGGTAAGAGACTTTGAGTGTTGGATCAAACACCTTTTACATGGTGTCAGAAGTGGGATTTTCTCTAGACGTCAGGTTCCTGGTGAGCACATTGACGCTTACATTGCCTCTTTGCGTCATTTGGCTCGGAGGTGCCGCCTCGAAGCTATTACAACTGACGAATTGATCAGGGACGTCCTGGTATACGGTCTCCTAAACTCAAAGCTGCGCGAAGATCTACTAATGAAACCCGACCTCACGCTAAAGGATGCCATGCATTCTGCTCGTATGGCCTCTGCTGTCGGCTCCGTTTCCCACCCACAGTCCCAGGACATCAACTTCACCGGTACCGTGGGCCGCCGGCGGATCAATAGCCCGCCTCGCCCGTTTTCGCCCGCTTCTCCCGCTAAGGTCACCCCTCGTCGTTGCCCGAATTGTAATTTCTCCTCGCACCAGAACAACGTTTGCCCGGCGCTGGGTAAGACTTGCAACTCTTGCGGGAAACTTAACCATTTTTCGTCAGCCTGCCGTTCTCGTGGGAAACCGATCCCCGCTCCTAGAAGGAGTCTAAACATTCTTGCGGACACTGATAGCGCGCCTGGTTCCCAGTACCAACCAGAACTCCCTGATTCAGATACGATTTCCTCCCATGGTGATCCGACTGTGTTTTCGCTCCTGGGTGCACCTGGCCCGATAACGGATCCCTCAATACATGTTATTGTTAATGGACACTCCTTCTCGGCCAAGGTCGATACTGGTGCGTTTGCAAACATTATGTCTGTTCGCCTCTTCAAAAAGATAAGTTTGGGTGAGAGAGTGCTTCCCGATAGCTCCCGCCTACGTGCCTATGGGGGAGGTGTTCTGGTCGCAGTGGGGAAGGCCACTGTTATCTGCACTGTTCTCAAGACCTCTCGGCCCCTCACTTTTTTCCTGCTGGACTCTGATAACGTCACCCTGCTGGGCGCCCGTGCATGCCAGGACTTGGGTTTGGTCTCTTTTCACCGCGATGTCCACCTGGTGCAGGCCCCCATGGACCCCCTGATAGAGTATCCTGACCGTTTCGATGACATTCTGGGCAAGCTGCCCTGTGCCTATAAAATCGTTGTTGACCCGGGGGTCGACCCGGTCGTTAGACCGGCCCACCGGGTGTCTTTTGCCATGAAGGGCCGCGTGGAGTCCACACTTCGTGATATGGTTTCCACTGGCATTCTCAGAGAGGTGAGCGCACCCACCCTGTGGGTCTCCACCATGGTCGTTGCTGCCAAGAAAGACGCCAGCGAGATCAGGATCTGCATCAACCCGAAGGACCTGAACCTTGCTATCCAGCGCCCGCACTACCCCATGCGGACGGTGGAGGACGTCGCTGCACAGGTTGGTCCTGCCACTGTCTTCTCGGTCTTAGATGCCAAGAGCTCCTTTTGGCAGATCCCTCTGGATGAACGTTCGTCTTATTTAACCACCTTCAGCACACCTTTCGGCAGGTTTCGTTTTCTTCGCATGCCCTTCGGGATCAACTCAGCGAGTGAGGTTTTCCAGCGGACCATGGAACAGCTGTTTGCCGGGTTGCCATGTGCTATTATTGTCGATGACATTCTGGTATACGGGAAGGACGTCGCTGAGCACGACCTGCACCAACGCCAAGTCCTGGACCGGGCCCGTGAGATTAATCTCAAGCTCAACCCGAAGAAGTGTCGGTTCCGCGTTCAGGAGGTCACGTACGTGGGCCACGTTTTCACGGCCAGTGGACTAAAGCCAGACCCCCAGAAGACTGCTGCGGTCACCGAAATGCCTGCTCCCACCGACGTGCCCGGCCTGCAGCGATTTCTGGGCATGGTCAACTACCTGGGTAAGTTCATACCCGACCTCAGCGAACTGAGTGCCCCTCTGAGGGAGCTAATCAAAAAGGACAATGCCTGGGTCTGGCTACCGCATCACCAGTCGGCATTCGTAGCCCTGAAGTCCAGGCTCGCTCGCACCCCGACTTTAACGTATTTTGACCTGAACAGACCAATCGTCCTCACCTGCGATGCTTCTCGGTTCGGATCGGTGCTGCCTGCCTGCAGCTCGAGGACAATCGGCAGCTGCCTGTTTCCTATGCCTCTCGCACCATGACCCCTGCTGAGCAGCGCTACGCTCAGATCGAGAAGGAGCTCCTTGCAGTGGTTTTCGCATGCTCCAAATTCAAAGACTACATTATGGGCAACACTTTCACCATTGAAACGGACCACCAGCCGCTGGTTTCTATTTTGAACAAGCCTATCCATGCGGCCTCCTCGCGGTTGCAGCGAATGATGCTGCAGCTCCAACGATTCACATTCAACATTGTGTACCGCAAGGGCAAGGAAATGTTCGTGGCCAACACATTGTCCCGTGCGCCGCTCCCTTCCGTTGCCCGTCATCCATACGAATCGTCTGACCTGATGGTACTGAACGTTAACATTGTTCCCTCTTGGCAGATGCAGTCCCTGGTCGAACACACTGCCGCTGATCCTGCACTACAACAGCTTGCGGGCGTCATCCGCCGTGGCTGGCCTGACCGACGCTCTTCTCTACCGGCCGGTGCCGTGCCCTACTTCCTGGTTCGGGACGAATTGGTGCTGCACAGCGGAGTGGTGGTGAAGGGCCACAAGGTCGTGGTGCCGGACGCTCTGCGTGACCACTACTACCAAACCGCACACAGCGGTCACCCCGGGGTGGAGGCCACTTTGTCCCGGGCCCAGGCTCAGTTTTTCTGGCCTGGCATGATTCCGGAGATTCGTGACAGGGTCTCCGCCTGTGCTGCCTGCAACAGCCTACTGCCTCATCAACAGCGCCAACCTCTCATGCAGCAGCCGGCTCCAGAGCTGCCGTGGATGGCTGTCGCAACTGACATTTTCGAATGGCGTGGCAAACACTTCCTGGTCCTGGTGGACTCCTACTCCAGCTGGTTCGAGGTGGACCAGCTGCCCTCCCTCACGTCTGTTGCCGTCATCGGGAAGCTTCGCCGCCACTTTTCTACCTTTGGCTCCCCGGTGACTCTCCAATCCGACAATGGCGGGCAGTTTTCCAGCGCGGAGTTCGCCGCTTTCGCCGCCCTATGGAACTTTCGCCACATCACCAGCAGCCCCGAGTACCCGCAGAGCAACGGCCTTGCGGAGCGCGCTGTCCGCAGTGCCAAGGAACTGCTGGAACATTGCCGTCTGTCCCATTCGGACTTCCATCTTGCCCTCCTCAACCTCCGCAACATTTCCCGGGACCCCGCACTTGGTTCGCCTGCCCAGCGCCTCATGTCCCGCACCACTAGACTCCCGGTTGGACTTTCATCTCCCGGTTCCCCTATCTCTGTCCCTGCACCCGTTCCTGTTGCTCCTGCAGTGGAAGGGGAAGGCGGGTTGCGCACCCGCTCTGGGCGTTTGGTCAAGCCGCCTGTCCGGTACGGAGTGGGCGAGTAGTCTGCTTCATTATGTTTTCCAACTGTTTCTGGTTTGCCTCTAGCGTATGAGCCGTGGTCGCTTTGTTTCCAAGAGAAAGGATGTAGATCAGTGCATGCTCCTTTAACATAGTGACCTCACCACTACTAACCACGCCCCATTGTCTCCTGTATAATTGTAGCTTCCCCGCCTCTAGCTCTCTCTCTAGTCCCAGTGATGACCACGGACAGCTAGGGCACAATGTATGTAGTGAATGAATAAAGATACTTGGTAAGAGACTTTGAGTGTTGGATCAAGTCCTTTTACAGCCCCATCCTCCCGTCTCCCTCTGGCCAGTGATGTGATGGACGCAGGGACTATCTTCCCGGAGACGTCATGTCCGTTCGGCGGCCTTTCGACGTCATGTCCGTTCTGTGTCTTGTCCTTTCGGCGTGGTGTTCGTTCAGTATCTTGGTTTTTCGGCGTGATGTACTTTTGGCATCTTGGCTTCCACTTCTTGGCTTCGGCTTCTCATCCTTCGATGTCCTACCCACACACATTTTTCCCTACCTAATCAAATGACGATTTATTTTACCACTTCCTTAATAATGGACTCAATCACTTTCCACAATGCAGGTAGAGTCCCACAACACGGAAACATGCCCTTCGGCCCAACTCGTCCGACCGAGATGCCCCATCTAATCTAGTCCCATTTTAAGATAACTAGCCTGTTTTCTCTCTTACTGCTTTTCTGACTAATGGTGTTATGTTTTCAGTTTTCCAATCCATTAAATCTTTTCCAGAATCTAGAAAACTTTGAAGTTCACAATCAATACAATCACTTCCTTTAGAATCATGGGCAAATCTGGTCCAGAAGACGTGCCAACGTTTGGTCTCATTAATTTACCTAATGGTTTTTCTCCAGTGATAAAGCTATCTTTAGATTCCTCTGTTCCTTTTGTCCCTTCATTTTCTATTATTTTGGCTGCTTTTTGTGTGAACTGCCATGAAAGTAAATATATGATATACTGTATATTGAGTGGGAAACTTTATTGAAAGAAACATTATCTTCGCCATCCTATTCTTCCCTGGTGGGCTGTTTGCCCAGTGCTTTGCTGCCTGCTGCTTGCCTTTCAAGAACAGCCAAGCAAATACTCTTTTAAAAAAAAACCAGTATCTAAATTACTGGCTTAATATCAATAACTGCAAACAGCTTCCGTTATTCATACTCCCACTGGATATAAAATTCCAGCTTCATCCTTTATAATGGACCAGCAGGACTACAGTTATCTTTATTATCAAAGAACCCCACCAGGATAGTTCTGCTTTCCTTCGATGACCAGTTTTCTGAAGTAGTTTAGTTTAGTTTAGTTTAGTTTAGTTTAGGATGGAGATGCAGCACGGAAACAGGCCCTTCGGGACACCGAGTCCATGCCGACCAACGATTGCTGCACATTAACACTATCCTACACACTAGGGTCAATTTTTTATATTTATACCAAGCCAAATAACCTGCAAACCTGTATGTCTTTGGAGTGTGGGAAGAAACCAAAGTTCTCGGAGAAAACCCACGCTGGTTATGGGGAAAACGTACAAACTTACAGCCAAGCGCCCAGAGCCAGGATCAAACACGAGTATTAAATTCATGTTTATACGTTCATAAGTAATAGGAGCAGAATTAGACCATTCGGGCCACATCAAGTCTACTCCGCCATTCACTCATGCATGATCTATTTCTCCCTGCTAACCCCATTCTCGGGCCTATGCCCCATGACCCCTGACACCCATACTGACCAAGAATCTATCAAAGGTACACAAAAAAGCTGGAGAAACTCAGCGGGTGCAGCAGCATCTATGGAGCGAAGGAAATAGGCAACCTTTCGGGCCGAAACCCTTCTTCAGACTGATAGGGGGTGGCGGGGAGAAGGAAGGAAAAAGGAGAAGGAGGAGCCCGAGGGCTGGGGGATTGGAGGAGACAGCCCGAGGACTAAGGAAGGGGAGGAGACAGCAAGGGCTAGCAAAATTGGGAGAATTCAATGTTCATGCCCGCAGGCTGCAGACTCCCCAAGCGGAATATAAGGTGCTGTTCCTCCAATTTCCGGTGTTGCTCGCTCTGGCCATGGAGGAGACCCAGGACAGAGAGGTCGGATTCGGAGTGGGAGGGGGAGTTGAAGTGCTGAGCCACAGGGAGGTCAGGTAGGTTCTTGCGGACCGAGCGGAGGTGTTCGGCGAAACGATCGCCCAACCTCCGCTTGGTCTCACCGATGTAGATCAGCTGACATCTAGAGCAGCGGATGCAGTAGATGAGGTTGGAGGAGATACAGGTGAACCTCTGTCGCACCTGGAATGACTGCTTGGGTCCTTGAATGGAGTCGAGGGGGGAGGTAAAGGGACAGGTGTTGCATTTCTTGCGGTTGCAACGGAAAGTGCCCGGGGAGGGGGTGGTACGGGAGGGAAGGGAAGAATTGATAAGGGAGTTGCGGAGGGAGCGGTCTTTGCGGAAGGCAGACATGGGGGGAGATGGGAAGATGTGGCGAGTGGTAGGATCACGTTGGAGGTGGCGAAACTGACGGAGGATTATTTGTTGTATGTGACGGCTGGCGGGGTGAAAGGTGAGGACTAGGGGGACTCTGCCCTTGTTGCGAGTGCGGGGATGGGGAGAGAGAGCAGTGTTGCGGGGTATGGAAGAGACCCTGGTGCGAGCCTCATCTATGGTGGAGGAGGGGAACCCCCGTTCTCTGAAGAATGAGGACATTTCAGATGCCCTGGTGTGGAACGCCTCATCCTGGGAGCAGATGCGATGTAGGCGGAGGAATTGGGAGAAGGGGATGGAGTCCTTACAGGAAGCAGGGTGGGAAGAAGTGTAGTCCAGATAGCCAGCGGAGTCAGTGGGTTTATAGTGGATGTCGGTCAGAAGTCTATCACCTGCGATGGAGATAGTGAGGTCAAGGAATGGTAGGGAAATGTCGGAAATAGTCCAGGTGTATTTGAGTGCCGGATGGAAGTTGGTGGTGAAGTGGATGAAGTCAGTCAGTTGTGTGTGGGTGCAGGAGGTGGCCCCAAAGCAGTCGTCGATGAAACGGAGGTAGAGGTCGGGGATGGGGCCCTGGCAAGTATTGAACAAGGATTGTTCGACGTACCCGACAAAGAGGCAGGCGTAGCTGGGGCCCATGCGTGTGCCCATAGCTACGCCTTGTACTTGGAGGAAATGGGAGGAGTCAAACGTGAAGTTATTGAGGGTAAGGACCAGCTCCGCTAGGCGGAGGAGAGTGTCAGTGGCTGGGTATAGGTTGCTCCTCTGGTCGAGGAAGAACCGGAGGGCTTTGAGGCATCCTGGTGGGGGATGGAGGTGTAGAGTGACCGGACGTCCATGGTGATATATCTATCAATCTCTGCCTTTAAAATATCAATTCAATTGGCCTCCACAGCCTTCTGTGGCAATAAATTCCACAGATTCACCACCCTCTGACTAAAGGTATGACCTTTTATTCTGAGGCTATGGCCTCTGGTGCTAGACTCTCCCACTAGTGGAAACATCCTCTCCACATCCACTCTATCCAGGCCTTTCACGATTCGGTAGGTTTCGGAAGAGAAAAGCTCACAATATCTGTGTTGAGGATGATGCAAAACGAAAACTACTTCAATTATTTTTAAAAATATGAATACATTGAGGTCACAATGACTGTGATACCCAACTTGATATTCTCAATTTTTAACAAGGTTTACTCACACCTGCGAATGCATTGCCTTGTTTACGATTACTTCTCTTTCAGTGGAACCATGTCTCATTTTGCGTCAGACCCTTGGAGGGAAAATAACAATGAAATTGATGATTAAGTTCAGGCCAAGGTTGCTATGGATTGGAATACAGTAGGTTTTAAGGATTTCACTGGGGATGCTATGGGTAAGAATATAATCTCTTTTTGATCATTGGCTAGGTCAAGACAAGACAAGAGACATTTATTGTCACATGTACCAATTGGTACAGTGAAATTTGGGGTCACCATACAGCCATAATATAATAAAGAACACAACACACGATAGACTTTAACACAAACATCCCCACACAGAAGAATCAAAGTTTCCCACTGTGAAGGAAGGCACCAAAGTTCAGTCATCCTCCCCCTTGTTGTTCACCCGTGGTCGGGGCCTCCCAAGCCCCCCCCCCCCCCCCTCGCAGTCGCCGCTACGGGCGGCCCTATGCTCAGGCCCTCTCGCCGGGATGATGGAACTCCAACGTCGGAACGGAAGAACATCCTCAGCGGCTTGGACCTCCGAATCGGCCACCTCAATAGAAGAGTGCAGCACAGGAACAGCGAAGCTCACAATATCTGGGTTGAGGATGATCCAACAAGTCAAAGTCAAAGAACCCTTTATTGTTGTTCAGACCTTTTGGTCCGAACGAAATGTCGTTGCCTTGCAGTCATACATACAATAAAAATGACAAAAACACACAATAAACACAAATTAACATCCACCAGAGTGAGTTCACCAGGCACCTCCTCATTGTGATGGAATCTTTGTCTCTTCCCTCCTTGTTCTCCCTCTGCGCTGAGGCGATCCAGGCTTCGGTTGTTGTGACCCCGCTGGGCGATGGTAAGTCAGTCCCGCGGCTGAATCCAAGCACCGCGAATGGGCCGGTTCAAACTCCGCGGCCCGGGGTGGTCGAAGCTGCCGAAGCTGCCGAAGCTGCCGCCCTCCAGTCATGCGGACAAAGCTGTTGTTGCGGGAGCTCCGGAAAAACAGGTCACCAACCTGTGACCTGAGAGCTCTCGACGATGTCGTCCTCCAGGCCCAACTTAAATGAGAACTACTTAAAGAGCAAGTAGATTATTTTTTCAAACATCGGGGGATTGAGGGCTATAGGGAAGTGAAAGAGTACAAGAGATGAGATCTGGTCCAGGTTAATCATGATCTTATTAAGCGTTAGGGCAGGCATGAGGGGCCAAGTGGCCTACCCCTTCTCCTATTTTCTAATCTTCTTGTATGGCCATTTAACCGAACAGTTAGTGAGCACAAACAAGCAGATACTCATATTCTCATTAAAGGCTAGCACCTTTCAGAGATTGAGTGCCTTTCATTGGGAGTAAGAAGTGAATTGAGGAAAAGTGCATGGTTTGTCACCACTACCTCATGCATGTTTTGGCCTACTGACCAAAGAAAAAAAAATTCTCCCCAAGATTTCGCTTTTTGTAAAAACGTAAGGCTCAATAGACCACTCAATAGACCACTTTAACAACAACGATCCACGGCGGGTGTGGCAGGGCATCCAGCACATCACCAACTACAAGCCCAGCAACAGCACGACGGCCAACGGCGACGCCTCACTGGCAGAGGAGCTGAACTGCTTCTTTGCTCGCTTCGAGGCAGAACCAGAAGAGCTCGTCACCATTCTCCCACCAGCCCCTAACAACAACAACTACACCCTCACTGTGCAGAAGCATGAAGTGAGGCGGGTGCTCAGGGAGGTGAACCCGAGGAAGGCTGCCGGCCCGGATGGCGTGACAGGAAGGGTTCTGAAGGAATGTGCAGACCAGCTCTCCGAGGTCTTCACGAAAATCTTCAACCTGTCCCTGTCCAAATCCATCATCCCACCGTGCCTGAAGTCTGCCACAATCACCCCACTACCAAAAAAGCCTGTTATCAGCGGCCTTAACGACTACCGACCGGTCGCTCTCACACCTGTCATCATGAAGTGTTTCGAGAGGCTGGTCCAGCAGCACATCAAAGCCAGCCTCCCGCCCACCTTCCATCCACACCAGTTTGCCTACAGAGCAAATAGGTCCACTGAGGATGCCATCGCCACTGCTCTTCACACTGCACTGACCCACCTCGAACACCAGGGGAGCTATGTGAGGATGCTTTTCATTGACTTTAGCTCCGCCTTCAATGCCATCATCCCCAGCAGACTGGTCACCAAACTCATGGATTTAGGACTCTCCCAACCCATCTGCCTCTGGATCAAGGACTTTCTGTCTAACCGCCCCCAGACCGTCAGACTGGGCCATCACCTCTCCACCCCCATCACACTCAGCACCGGCTCCCCACAGGGCTGTGTGTTGAGCCCCCTCCTCTACGCCCTCTACACCCACGATTGTGCCCCCGCCCACTCCACCAACACCATCGTCAAGTTTGCGGACGACACGACTGTGGTTGGACGTATCTCAGGAGGAGATGAGACAGCCTACAGGGAGGAAGTCCAAAGACTGGCAGCGTGGTGTTCAGACAACAACCTCATCTTAAACACCACAAAAACAAAGGAAATTATCATAGACTTCCGGAAGAACAGTGCAGCCCCCAAACCCCGATTCATCAATGGGGACTGTGTTGAAAGGGTCTCAGACTTCAGATTCCTGGGCACACAAATTACGGAGGATCTCTCCTGGACTACAAACACCACCACAGCAGTCAAGAAGGCCCAGCAGCGACTCTACTTTCTGAGGATCCTCAGGAAAAACAACCTGGAGGAGAAGCTGCTGGTGTCCTTCTACCGCTGCTCCATCGAGAGTGTGCTGGCGTACTGTATAACCACATGGTATGCCGGCTGCTCTGCAGCGGACAGGAGAGCCCTTCAAAGGGTCATCAACACCGCACAAAAAATCACTGGCTGCTCACTGCCCTCCCTGAAGGACATCTTCAGCTCTCGCTGCCTTGGCAGGGCAGCCAACATCCTGAAGGACCCTTCCCACCCTGGACACAACCTGTTCCACCTGCTGCCCTCTGGCAGACGGTACAGGTCTTTCAAAACTCGCACAAACAGACTCAGAGACAGCTTCTACCCCATAGCCATACGTGAACTTAACAATGCAAAATAAGAAATAACACTCACATTCAACTGAATGGTTCTACCTCAGCTGCTATTGTTATTTATCTGTAATTTTTTTAAAATATATGTATATATTTTTACCTTTTCTTATATATTTAAAATTGCTCTTGTGAATCGCACCGTGGGATTGACTTTTAAATTTCGTTGTACCATGTGCAATGACAATAAAGAGATTCATTCATTCATTCATTCATTCATTCATTCATGGTGTGCCTCAGTGCATCCTCAATGAAGAAATGTGCTGTCTTTTGCCACAGAATTTTGACAGTAAATTTATTTTATTTCTCAGTGCAGAGTTCATGTTGGTATCTCTTGGCCATCTTGACATTGGAATCACATCCACAGGAAAATGGATTGGGAAGAATGCTTGTAACCAATAAATAGAGAAGGTTTTTTAACCCCAAATTAGTCGCAGGGGAATTTCAACCAAAGTTGAAAGCCTGGTGTGCCACAACTTTCGTAAGGCTTAAGAACTTTATTGAATAATAAAATATAAGGAAACAGCTCAGAAGTATATGAAAATGCCAAATGCTTTTCCTTTTAAGAAATAACAGTCGATTATATTTATTTTAGATATAGACAGAAAAATCTAACTGTTACATAGAAACATAGAAAATAGGTGCAGGAGTAGGCCATTCGGCCCTTCGAGCCTGCATCGCCATTCAATATGATCATGGCTGATCATCCAACTCAGCATCCTGTACCTGCCCTCTCTCCATACCCCCTGATCCCTTTAGCCACAAGGGCCACATCTAACTCCCTCTTAAATATAGCCAATGAACTGGCCTCAACTACCTTCTGTGGCAGGGAGTTCCAGAGATTCACCACTCTCTGATGTGAAAAATATTTTTCTCATCTCGGTCCTAAAGGATTTCCCCTTTATCCTTAAACTGTGACCCCTTGTCCTGGACTTCCCCAACATCGGGAACAATCTTCCTGCATCTAGCCTGTCCAACCCCTTAAGAATTTTGTATGTTTCTATAAGATCCCCCCTCAATCTTCTAAATTCTAGCGAGTGCAAGCCGAGTCTATCCATTCATTGAGAATAACATGCTTCAGTGAGTAGTACCATCCTAATCTACCTTGGATCCTTTGCCATCAGATGTCCTTGTTACAGAAAATAATTTTGCAGGTAATGAGATATATGAATATGTAATGTACTGCCAGGGGCAGTATTAATAGACAGAGAGGCCGAAAATGTTCAAGTTAAACTCAGTTCATCCAAGTATGTTCCTTTAAACTGACTATAACATTTAATTAAGAGAAATCCAAATTTCAAATTCCTACCCCTGACTGCAGGTCCAGGGATAATGTGCACATTTTCAGCAAGCATTTCTGACACAGATAATTATAGATTAAATTTACTATATTATTTTAGTTTAGAGATACAGGCCCTTCGGCCCACCGAGTCCACACCGACCAGCCATCCACGCACATTAACACTATCCGACACACACTAGGGTCAATTTACACTTATACAAAACCGATTAACCTACAAACCCGTATGTCTTTGGAGTGTGGGAGGAAACCGGAGCATCCAGTGAAAGCTCACTTAGGTCACGGGGAGAATGTACAAACTCCACACAGACAGCATCCGTAGCCAGATTTGAGCCCGGGTCTCTGGCGCTGCAAGCGCTGTAAGGCAGCAACTCTACCGCTGCATCACTGTGCCGCACAGAATGAACCATCCTTTCTTATTTCCCATTTTCCAGGCTTCCAGCATTCAAAATTTTCGCCCATAAAAACAAACTGGGACTCCTGCTGCTTGTGCCACATTTCTGACCCTCCTCGCTGTAGTGATCCCTGCATAATGCGACATTCTTCGGCAGCACCAGTTAGGTTTCAATAACCTAAATGTGCACATTCAGATCATCGGGGAAAGCAAATTTAGAGAGAATTTGGAGAGAGATTGGATAAAATTGGTCGACATTCAGTGAAAGCACTTGAACGATGATCTCAATGAAATTGTGAGAGGAACTGCTACAATAGATGGTGTTCCCTTAGACTGGAGAATCTAGAACAAGGAGAATTATACAGAGGTAAGAGCAGCACGGTGGTACAGCAGTAAAGTTGCTGCCTTACAGTACCAGAGACCCTGGTTCGATGCTGACTACAGGTACTGTCTGTACAGTGTTTGTATATTCGCTCTCTGGCCACGTTCTCCCACATCCCAAAGACATGCAAGTTTGTAGGTTCATTGGCTTTGGTAAACTTGTAGATTGTCCCTAGTGTACTGGATAGTGCTGTGTGGGATAGTGTTGATAGTGTACAGGGATTGCTGGTCAGCACAGACTCCGTGGGCCAATGGGCCTGTTTCCGCGCTGTATCTCTGAACTAAAACTAAAGAGGAGAAGCAATTAAGACTGAGATGATAAGGATTTCTTTGCCCATATTGTTGTCTATCTCTGGAATTCACTCACTAGAGAGCAACAGCTGCTGGGCAGTTTAGTATGTTCGAAATTTTGATCAATAGATTTTTGGAAACCTGGTAAACGAGGGAAATGCAGATGTTAGAAAAGGCAGAGGATTAGACATGATCTTATTGAATGAAATGTAAAGCTTATTCTGCTCCATCCATGTTCTTACTTCCCAGCACAAAAACCTTTACCTGAGCTGAAGAGTAGAGATGCAATGGAGACACAAGAGTGGTGCAGGTGCTGGAATCTGGAGCAAAATCTTGAGCATCTTGTGCATCTTGTTCCAGGGAAACTCAGCAGGTCAGACAGCATCTGTGGAGGTAAAAGGCCAGATGACATTTTGAGTCAGGCCCTCCAAAGACGTCATAATTAGCAGGAATCACATTATACCTTTTCATCTTTTTTCATCACAGAACCGAGAAAAGGAAAGATAGTAGACATGGATTTAGACCTTAATTTAAATGCAGTTTTGATTCTTCATCGTATATCACTGGTTGTCTTCCTCAATGATGTTAGCAAGTAGAAAGTTTAGCATCCAAAATATCAATGAGTGCTTGCGCTTATAATGAATGATCGGAGGGATCATAGACTGCTGCCGTATGAGTGTTCCATGCCAGGTTAGTATAAATTGTGCCTGTCCTTGCAAACTAATTTGATGCATATGGTGCATTTCCTTCAATGCTTGCCCAGTGGCAATCCCTGGCAAGATGGTACATTACATTTCTCTTCATTTTTCAATATTGCTGACAAGACCAGCTCTTTGAATGCTGCTGGAGCTGTACCCATCTAGGAAACTGGAGAGTATTCCATCGCACTCTTTGTACGGCACTGTGGCGCAGCGGTAGAGTTGCTGCCTTACAGCACCAGAGACCCGGGTTCGATCTTGACTACAGGTGCTTGTCTGTACAGAGTTTTACGTTCTCCCCGTGACCTGCGTGGGTTTTCTCCGGCATCTCCGGTTTCCTCCCACCCTCTAAAGACGTACAAGTTTGTAGGTTGATTGGCTTGGTAAAATTGTAAATGGTCCCTAGTGGGTGCAGGATAATGTTAGTGTGCGGTTTAGGCGTTGTTTCTCTAAACTAAACTAAACTTTTGATCGGGCTACGTAATTGCATCCATTAATGGCTGCCAATGGATAGCACGCAACAAAAAATATTCACTGTACCTCCACCATGTGGAGGTGAAGCAATCATTGCTGGAGGCCAGCTTTTGACCTTCTCTCATTTCCTGTTGAGTGTACAATGATAATGCTATTGAATGCTAGGTTCAAGTGTTATCGGCTATGTTGTATCGTATCCATAGATTCTGTGAGAACCACAAAACCCTGGTCAAATTTATAACGAAGGTGAGAATGATTGGCTTTACCTTGCACTAAATGTTATTCCCTTAGCATGTATCTTTACACTGTAAATGGCTCAATCCATTAATGGCTGTTAATGGATAGCACGCAACAAAAACATTTCACTCTGCTTCATAACATGTGACAATAAACTAAACTGAACCGAACTGAACGGATTGTTCAAGTTCAAGTTCAAGTGAGTTTATTGTCATGTTGGCCCTGATAAGACAATGAAATTCTTGCTTTGCTTCAGCACACAGAACATAGTAGGCATTTACTACAAAACAGATCAGTGTGTCCATATACCGTAATATAAATATATACACACATGAATAAATAAAATGATAAAGTGCAAATAACAGATAATTGGTTATTAATAATCAAAGTTTTGTCCGAGCCAAGATTGATCTTGACTTCAAGGAACTTTACTTCAGTCGACTTTGGAGATACAATGAGGAACCAGGTCCTTCTGCCCACCGAGCATTTTGTGTCTAGTCAACAGATTGGTGCCTCATTCATCATCCGATGCATTCACCCCTCTACAAACACCAGAAGATGACTCCACCCTCATGACAGATGCAAGAAATCACCAGAGATTCTTAAACATCAAATATCAATGGGAAGCGTAAGAAAGGTGGAAGCATGGAAATGCCTCACCCTGCAAGTTCTCCTCAAAGTCACACTTATCCCTCGCTTTGAAATGTGTGACGCTTTTTCCTTCTTTTCAGGATCAAATCCTTGCAGCTCCTGGAAATTGGGTGGCACAGTGGCGCAGCAGTAGAGTTGTCACCTTACAACGCCAGAGAGACGAGTTCAATCCTGACGACGGGTGATGTCTGAACAGAGTTTGTACGTTCTCCCTGCGACCGCGTAGGCTTTCTCCGGGTGCTCCCGTTTCCTCGCACGTTCCAAACACGTGCAGGTTTGACGGTTAATTGGCTTCTGTATATTGTCCCTCGTGTGCAGGATAGAACTAGTGTGTGGGTGATCGATGGTCAGCGTGGACTTGGTGGGCTGCAGAGTCTGTTTTCACGCTGTATCTCTAAAATGTTGAGGTGTTGTAAGGATACCTTCTTCTCACATGCTGCAGCAGTTCAACAATGCAGAGCAGTGCCTGAATTTTAGGGGGATTGCAGGATGAGGAATACATGATGATCATTTCCCTTGACTGAAATTTTTTTTTTAACTTTTATGATCATAACTTTGAAGGTCCACTAACAATGTTCCACAGCTGTTTCTCCAAAGAGCCTAGGTTTTATAGTACCATAATCTAGCTGGGCAGTTTTTATGGTGGAAATGGCAGAATTGATATCATGGCACTTCCATCACACCTAATTCTTCTTTCACTGAAGCCTTCACGGAGAGGTAACTGCTGCCCATCTACCTCTTTTACTCAATGTCCAGAACGTGAAAAATATCACTGGGTGAAAAGACTTTTTACATCAACCCTCTGCAATTGGCTGCTCACACCGACCAGCGATCCCCGCACATTAACACCATCCTACACACGCTAGGGACAATTGTTTTACATTTATACTAAGCCAACTAACCTACAAACCTGTACGTCTTTGGAGTCTGGGAGGAAACCGAAGATCTCGGAGAAAACCCACGCACATCACGGGAAGAACTGGACGGCAAGCATGTGTAGTCAGGATCAAACCCGGGTCTCTGACCCTGTAAGGCAGTAGCTCTACCGCTACGCCTCCACGCTGCCCAGCGCTATAAATTATTTTCAGCTGTGTTAATTCTGTGCTTCTGTGTGATTGAGAGCTCAATAACAATAGATAATGTATATTACTACCAGATATGGAAGGACGTTTGTTTCACAATACTCAGCATTTTGGCGGCGCGACTTACCCGTTGCAGCGGCCCCTACAGCCTGTCTGTCTTTTTTTTATTTTTTGTCTAGTTAGATGTAGTGTTGGTGTTTTTTTAATACTGGTTTTAAATGTGTATATGTGGGGGGCGGGGGGGGAGGGGGAAACTGTTTAAAATCTCTTCCCTGTCCGGGAGACCCGACCTTTTCCCTGTCGGGTCTCCGTTGTCGTTGGGGCCTAGCACCGTGGAGCGGCCTCCAACCTGAACAACCCGGGGGCTCGGGAGACTGCGGAGACTGCGGAGCTGCGGAGCTGCGGAGCTGCGGAGCTGCGGACTACTCACCATCCTGGCCGGCCTCGGAGCGTGGGGAGCGGTGGTGACTCGCTGCTGCGACTTGACTCCTGGGGCTCGGAGGCTCCAGCAACGCAGCCGCAGGTCCGGTGGACTGGGACATCGGGAGCTTGCGGGTCCGGGTGGAGAGAGAGACTACTTCCCGGAGCTCCCACAACGCGACTTCTCCAGCCCGTGTCGCGGGGTTGGAACGACCCGGAGCGGGACGTACATCGCCCGGCACGGCTTCATGGCCATGGGACATTCCAGCGCCCGCCGGGGGCTCCAACATTGTGACTTTTAGACCGGGAGCCGGGCCGTAAATCGCCCGGCACGGCCTAAAATGGCCGTGGGACTTATCAACACCCGCCTGGGGCTTGGACATCGGGAGAGAAATGGAGAACAGGGGAGAGAAAATACTTTGCCTTCCATCTCAGTGGGTTCACTGTGATGGATGTTTGTGTGAATTAAATTGTGTGTATGTCTGTAGGAAATTGTCTTTGTTTGTATGGCTGTGGAAACGGAATTTCGTTTGAGCCTCACTGAGGCTCAAATGACAATAAATGGTATTGTATTGTATTACTACTTTTGCACTCTCACACTGTCATTCTTTGCCCTTATGCACCTGAGTACACAGAACATAGAACATACAAGATTACAGCACAGGAGCAGGCCCTTCGGCCCACAATGTCTGTGCCAAACATAATACCCAGCTAAACTAATCCCACCAGCCTACACATGATCCATTCCTCTCCATTCTCAGCATATCTATGTGAATTCATAGCATTTTTACCCTCTCTACTGTATTTATAATGTTGATGCAAGACACAAACCTCCAACATCTTTAAATGTATGTAATTTACTCAAAAATAATGACCTACTATCAAATCAAACCAGAAAGAACAAGATGCAAAGCCACACATAGTTCTGCGACTAATTTGCATATTTTAAATGTTCATATCTATTGGCAATTTTAAAAGTTACCTGCCGCCTAACCTATTAAATGCTCTCACTATTTTCCGTTTTGCTTCATGTTTCCAGCACTTACAGCATTGAAGTTTTGAGTTATAACTGCTTATCCTTCTGTAATTTTGCTTTTGACAATGTCCATCGTTCAGGATGCTGATTTTGAAAGCTTTGCATTTTCCCCAAAGATGACAAATTTGGTCATGGCTTTGTAAAACCTCCAATATTGAATATCCAGAGCACAAAAGACCATTGGTATTAGTGCACACATGATAGTCATAGAGCGAAGCGTGGGAAATATGCCCTCCACGTTTGGCCTCTAAACCTATCCTATCCATGTACCTATTTAAATGTTTCTTAAACATTGTGATAGTACCTGCCTCAACTACCTCCCTCAGCAGCTCATCCAAACACCTACCATCCTTTGTGTAAAAAAGTTACCCCTCAGATTCCTATTAGGTCTTTCCTCCTCTCACCTTAAACCTAGGTCATATGGTTCTTAATTCCCCTATTCTGCTCAAGAGATGTTTATATGATCTATTCCTCTCATGATTTTTGTACACTCTCATGATTTTGCACATTATGTCGTTGAAATATCTCAAAAGCTTCACATGCAATGGATTTGTTGAAGTTCCCTGTCAATTATGAATGAGGTTTGCAAGGACGTCTAGCAATGGTCGGAGAATGTTGGCCTTGCCAGTGATGTGCAAACCATGAAAATAAATTTAAGAAACAAAGAAGAAAATGACAGGCATTATCCGTCAAACTTGCAAGCAATAATGTGATGTTCAACAGTGTACTTTTGAGATTATTAGCTCTGGGTGGCCTGCAGGCTACAGAATTGAAAATGCTCCCTGTTCTATCTTGAGTTACCATATTGGCCTCTAATGTCTTTTTTTATCAGGTGAATGGTTCATTTTCACAGTGTTTCCTCTACAGAACTGATGCACTAACTACAATGCTGAGAACTATATTCTGAATGCATTCTGTATCACCTTTGTTCTATCCATTGTACTTGAGTTTTAAACTTATTGTATCGAGGTATATCTGATCTATTTGGATAGCATGCAAAACAAAACTCTTCACTTTACCTCAGTATATGTGACAATAATAAAACTAAACCTAAGAGATTAAATGTCAAAAAAAAATATCGATGGTAATATTACAAGTAAGGGATTGAAAGATCAGTCATGAGGAAGTGAATATTATAACATAAGAAATAGAACCAGGAATATGTGATACGGCACAGCCTGCCTTCTCTACCATTCGGTAACAATTTCCTGCACTAAACCATATCCCTTGACTCCTGTAATGTCTAAATATCTATCAATATTGTTCTTGAGTATATTCAGCATCTGCTTCCCTTAATGAAGCAGGTTGATCTTCTAGCTCGAAGGCCAGGTCATGAGGTTACAGGTTACCAACTGAATCTACATTCAGTGATTTGCATATTATACCAAGGTCGTTTTCAGTATCAACAGTTCCCAATTTCATAATATTTAAAAAAATAACCCAGCCCTTTTTTCCCGCTAAATGGATGGGCTCATAATATTCCTCATTATGTTCCATCCACTACAATCTATCTGCTTGAAGCTTTGTCCTTCCTTCCCTTAGCTTGCGCTGCCACCTAGTTTTGTATCATCACCAAACCAAATAATGCACTTGATGCTCTTTCCAAATACTGTATGGATTGTGAACAGCCGGGCCCTCAGCACAGATCACTGCAGTACGCCACTAATTACAGAATTCCAACCCAAAAACAGGCAATTTATTCTTATCCATTTATTATTATCCATTGTACAATCCTCAATCCATGCTAGTTATAGTAACCATCCTCCCCAAACCCACCCATGCCACCCGTGTGTGGTTGGTATCTTAATAAAGACTTTCCAGAAGTCCAAACACATCAGATAAACTCGTTTACCCTTACCTATTCTGCTAGTTAAAATCTCATAAAAAGTCAACAAATTTGGTGGACAACAATAGCCTTTCACAAATGCAAATTGACTAAGCCCATTCCTACTATTTCTTTCCAAGTGCCAGGAACCACACCTTTACTAATACATTTCAGCATTTTCCAAATATTAAATATAAGTGAAAGCAGAACAATCAATATCTGAATCTGAATCTGAAGAATCAATGTCTAAGGGAGAGTCCCGACCTGAAACATCACCCATTGCTGTCTGACCTGCTGAGTTACTCGAGAACGTTGTGTCTATCTTCAGTGTAACCCAGAATCTGCGGTTCCTTTCTGCATAATCAATATCTGAAATGTATTTATCGGTATGTTGCAGAGCCTTTCATGAATGGAGGATTAAGTTCTGATTATCACATAAAGAGAGGATGTGTAACATCTGCACCCTTGCCCCCACTTCGCCCTTTATGTGTTAATTGAAATTTAATTCTTCGTTCATCTAACCATGAAAGATACAGTAAAACAGCTTCTCAAGCTTGCAGATGACACAACCCTGATTGGACTGACCCAGGATGGGGAGGAATCTGCCTACAGACAGGAAGTGACACAGCTGGCATCCTGGTGCCATGGCAACAACTTGGAGCTCAATGCTCTTATGACGGTGCAATTGATAGTAGACTTTAGGAGAGCTCCCCCTCCCCTCCCCCCACTCACCATCAACAACACCACAGTCACATCTGTGGAGATCTTTAAGTTCCTTGGAACCATCATCCCCAAGGACCTTAAATGGGGGGCCACCATCGACTCCACAGTCAAAAAGGCCCAACAGAGGATGTACTTCCTGCGGCAGCTGAGGAAACACAATCTGCCACAGGCAATGATGGTCCAATTCTATACTGCCATCGTAGAGTCTGTCCTCACCTTCTCCATCATGGTCTGGTTTGGCTCAGCCACCAAGCACGACACCCGGAGGCTGCAGCGAATCATTCAATCAGCTAAGAAGGGTATTGGCTGCAACCTTTCCCCCATTGATGAACTGTACACTGCAAGGGCCAGGAACCGAGCGGGTAAGATCATCTCTGACCCCTCTCACCGTGGCCACTAATTCTTTGAAGCACTTTCCTCTGGAAGGCGACTCCGGACTGTCAAAGCTGCCACAGCCAGACATAAAATCAGTTTCTTTTCCACGAGCAGTAGCTCTACTCAATAACCAAAAGTCTGTAGCCTCCTTTTGCTCTGGTATTTTATTTCATTCCCATGTTTAAACTATAATGTTTTATTCTTAATGTTTTAATGTTTGATGTTTTATTCTTAATGGTTTACTGTATGTCATGTCGCTACTTGCGAGTGGAGCACCAAGGCAAATTCATTGTATGTGTACATACTTGGCCAATAAACTTATTCATTTATTCTTTCAATCATTCATTCATTCATCCATACCCCTGCTTTAATCATGTGTAGGAAAGATGCAGATGCTGATTTAAGCCGAAGATAGACACAAAATGCTGGAGTAACTCAGGGGGTCAGGCAGCATCTATGAAGAGGAGGAATGGGTGACGTTTCAGGTCGTGTCGGGTCTGAAGAAGGGTCTCGACCTGAAACGCCACCCATTCTTTCTCTCCAGAGATGCTGCTTGTCCTGCTGAGTTACTCCAGCTTTTTGTGTCTATCTCCTGCTTTCATCAAGTTTGATCATATTAATATAATCTCTACCCGACAGAAACAAGAAAAAAAGGGTCAATTTTAATCAGCTTGTCTCAAAAACTTGCTTTTGCTCTTTTGCAACCCATGCCCTAAAGCATCGAAAAAGTATCTAGAATTTAACTTTTGTGACTCATGTCTTTTTCCAGACTCAACAGCTAATAAAAGTTTATTAACTCAGTAACATAGAAACATAGAAACATAGAAAATAGGTGCAGGAGTAGGCCATTCGGCCCTTCGAGCCTGCGCCGCCATTCAATATGATCATGGCTGATCATCCAACTCAGTATCCTGTACCTGCCTTCTCTCCATACCTCCTGATACCTTTAGCCACAAGGGCCACATCTAACTCCCTCTTAAATATAGCCAATGAACTGGCCTCAACCACCTTCTGTGGCAGAGAATTCCAGAGATTCACCACTCTCTGTGTGAAAAATGTTTTTCTCATCTCAGTCCTAAAAGAATTCCCCCTTATCCTTAAACTGTGACCCCTTGTTCTGGACTTCCCCAACATCGGGAACAATCTTCCTGCATCTAGCCTGTCCAACCCCTTAAGAATTTTGTAAGTTTCTATAAGATCCCCCCTCAATCTTCTAAATTCTATCGAGTACAAGCTGAGTCTATCAGTCTTTCTTCATATGAAAGTCCTGACATCCCAGGAATCAGTCTGCTGAACATTCTCTGTACTCCCTCTTTGGCAAGAATGTCCTCCCTCAGATTAGGAGACCAAAACTGTACGCAATACTCCAGGTGTGGTCTCACCAAGACCCTGTACACTGCAGTAGAACCTCCCTGCTCCTATACTCAAATCCTTTTGCTATGAATGCTAACATGCCATTCGCTTTCTTCACTGCCTGCTGCACCCGCATGCCTACTTTCAATGACTGGTGTACCATGACACCCAGGTCTCGTTGCATCTCCCCTTTTCCTAATCGGCCACACTTAATTCGACACACTAAACAGCAAACGTAGACTGTATATAATCATTTATCTACCCAATCTTTTGATTTAAATTTCATAGGTAGGTATGTCATGAATACAAACAGAAATATTGCGTTTTTATTTATTTATATCAGTACACGCGATGTACGAATGAAAACGCTACAATCTCACAACAATAATCATCTTGGACTGGTCTCCTTTTTGCAGAACATTGTTACTTCAGTACAGTTGGGTATTACCCAATGTTGAACTCCTTCAAACTCCTTCAACACTATGCACAGTAATCTGCAGTTCACTCTCATGCGAAAACCAAATGACAACTTGCTGAAAGTTCACAGTAATCATCGAACATACTGTCATGGTTTAATAATCATGTGAGGTTATTTGTATTATTGTTTTGACAGTTAAAACCTCTTCCATTAACCTTCCTCGGAGTCTCCCGTCACCATGCGCGCTCCCTGCCTAGCTAGCCTGAAACAAAGCGTGTGATTGGTCAATAGGTGTCCGACGAGCTTTGGTTGGACAATTACTACTCGGCAAATTGGAGGTTTTTTCCATATTTTTAAAATATGTGCAAGTTTTTTTCTTGAGGAGTTTCAGATATGATTTCCATATTATTTTTGCACAATATGTTATAAATACATGCAGATATGGGATGTGGGTCACGAAATGTAACGAAAAAGCACTTCAGTCCACGGTCTATTTGAATAATTTTGTGACATCCCCAGAAATAAAATAATTCCAGTTACAGAAAACTGTAATAATAAAAGCTGATGAAATTATCAAGTAATATCGTGTGGAAGATGATTAAATGCAAATTACAAGCATAACATAATTTCCCAGTCACTTAAACCTCTGCATGATTAATTGGGAAATTGCAATCAATTCCATTTAAAAATGTAAAAATGGTGTGACCAAGTCCATTTCTCTTCATGCCCCTGTCATATAGTAGGCATTTTACTGTGTTTTTTTTCCAATGGCAGAATAAATTGGGCCTACTTTTGAAATGTGCAAAATGCACAAATCATTCAATGCTGTCCTAATGTGAAACTATGCCGTATATCAAGACATTCATGTTAAGAGAAAATCTTCCTTTCTAGGTAGGTACAGGCTGTTCTCCATGTAGATTCTGATGTCCGTTTCGAAATAACAAGTTGTACTTTAGTTAAGTGCTCATGAAGCAGTGATTGGCATTTACTGAGAATAGAATATCAGCATAATTTGAGTAAGTTCTGACTGCGCTTTCTCCTTGTACAAGGATAATATAATTTAAATCTTTGCATGAGGAATTCAGCTTGGATACTTATTTATTAATCCTGGGAAAACTGAAAAAGCAGTTCATCAGAATCCCAAACTGCAATTATATTTTCTCTGTTATGCATCAAGATAAGCCATAAAGATAGTACTTACTTGTGTGTTTTATTCTGCCACTGATATAAGCTACTTGTTGCTAAGTTCATTGCACAGTTCATGCCTTGTCATCTTGTTGTTGAAAATTAAACATTGGCTCAGACTATCACTCTGTAAATTTAATAAATAAATCATGAATAGGCTCCACTGAAGTTCATCAGTTCATAAGTTGTCGGATCAGAATTGGGCAATGTGGCCCATCGAGTCTGATCTGCCTTTCAATCATGGCTGCTCCATCTTTCCCTCTTATCCCCATTCTCCTGCCTTCTACCTCTGATCTTTGACACCCTTTAATCAAGAACCTGTCATTCTCCACTTTAAAAACACCTAAAGATTTGGCCTCCACAGCAACTGTGGCACTGAATTTGACTGGCCAAAGAAATTCCTCCTCATCTCCTTTCTAAAGGTACATCCTTTTATTCTGAGGCTGTGCACTCTGGCCCTAGACTCTCCCACTAGTGGAAACATCATCTACACATCCACTCTATCCAGGCCTTTCATTATTCGGTAAGTTTCAATGAGTACCAAGGAACTGGGACCTGGCAAACATCAACAAAACTGAGAGTCTGGAGCCAGTGTGTTAAATCTAACATCCTAAAAATGCTAAAGCACATTGAAGCAGTACATTAAATCAATTCATAGGTTCAGTTGGGGCAGCACAGTGGCACAGTGGTAGAGTTTGCCTAACCGCGCCAGAGACCCGAATTCGATTTTGACTATGGGCGCTGTTGTACGGAGTTTATACGTTCTCCCTGTGACAGCGTGGATTTCCTCCAGATTTCCCCCCACACTCCAAAGACATGTAGGTTTTTTAGGTTAATTGGCTTCGGTAAAATTGTAAATTGATCCTAGTGAGTAGGATAGAGCTAGTATACGGGGTGATCGCTGGTCGGTGTGGACTGAAGGGCCTTTTTCCTCGCGGTTTCTCAGGGCTTCAGTCTAAATAGCCCGTCTCAATTGGGCCATGGAAGTACAATCTCTTGCACATGTATAAGCACGATGAGCCCGAAGCTTTCATAATTGATATTCCTGACATTTTAAGTCCCATAAGAATCATGAGCTTAGAAGGAATAGCTTAGATGGGATATCTTGGTCGGCATTGGGCGAAGTTGGGGCGAAGGGTCTAGCTTCCATCCAGTATGACAACACCATAAACAGTGCTAGAAATGGCTGTGGGATTTTCCAATAGGTTGTAAGAAAATATGTTAATCAAATCATCATTCCTTCAGCTTTGAAGCTGATAAACAGGGTATTTAGGGGAAAGTACTGTTGGTTCGATTTCTGGACCATGGGACTAGTTCCAACAAACCAAATATCATTATATATTCGACAGCACCTCACCTCCCTCCTCCATTCTGGAAGAGAGTCTATTGAAGCAAAGCAACGACCAAATCAACTGGTAAGGCAAAGGAATGAATATTGATTTCTCTAATTTCAGATTAGGAATGCCCCGGCATTCCCTCGCTTTCTATCCTTCCCTGACCCAAGTCGCATTAGCTTCTCGTTTTCACCCAACAAACAGTTAACTTGCCTGTTTCCTTTATCATCGTTGCATTTTACATATCTTTTACGCATTGGTCTTTATCTCTCTCCATCTCTCGTTCCCCTTACCTCGAACCAGTCTGAAGAAGGGTCTCGACCCAAAGCGTTACCCATTCCTGCTTTGCAGAGATGCTGCCTGTCCCGCTGAGTTACTCCAGCTTTTTGTGTCTATCTAAGGCAAATGTTAAATTGTAATTATATTCTTATCATTAATGAGTCAGACAATGCCCTGCTGAGCACAATAATCATGGAAAGCTTTGGGCAAACAAATGTGCTTTGATGATCTCATCCTAATATTTACCTTGTCTCATAAGGCTCGTAAAAGACCAGTGAATTATTGAAAGTATTCCTGCAAGAGGTAGGTTTAATTTTTCAAACTGATTGCCTCTTCTTTCCTGATGAGGGAAAGTGTCGAGCTGGGAGCCTGCTCCATAGAAGCTGGGCTAATATCCAACACATTACTGAAGTATCCATTGGCATCACAGAGAAGTGTAAACACATTATGCTACCGTTGAAGTCCAACACCTGCAACACAACACTACCCTCAATTGACATCCACACACAGTTTTCTGCAGGGAGTGGAAAAAGATTTGCAATTCTTTTACTGGAGCGGGATAAAACAGCGTGGACAAATACAGCAGTCAGGCTTCTCACGGCAAAGTATCAAAAGGTGGTGCAACGTTGGAGTTACTGCCTTACAGCGCCAGTCACCCGGATTCGATCCTGACAACGGGTGCTATCTGTACTGAGTTTGTACCTTCTCCCCGTGACCTGCGTGAGTTCTCTCCGGGTGCTTCGGTCTCCTCCCACATTCCAAAGACGTGCAGTTTTATAGGCTAATTGGCTTCTGTGAATCAACTGGGAATCATTCTGTGAAAAGACTGGATAGACTCGGCTTGTACTCGCTAGGATTTAGAAGATTGAGGGGGGATCTTATAGAAACATACAAAATTCTTAAGGGGTTGGACAGGCTAGATGCAGGAAGATTGTTCCCAATGTTGGGGAAGTCCAGAACAAGGGGTCACAGTTTAAGGATAAGGGGGAAATCTTTTAGAACTGAGATGAGAAAAACATTTTTCACACAGAGAGTGGTGAATCTGTGGAATTCTCTGCCACAGAAGGTAGTTGAGGCCAGTTCATTGGCTATATTTAAGAGGGAGTTAGTTGTGGCCCTTGTGGCTAAAGGGATCAGGGGGTATGGAGAGAAAGCAGGTACAGGATACTGAGTTGGATGATCAGCCATGATCATATTGAATGGCGGTGCAGGCTCGAAGGGCCGAATGGCCTACTCCTGCACCTATTTTCTATGTTTCTATGTTTCTATCCCTATTGTCTAGGATATAAATAGTGTAAAGGTGATGGTGGTCGGCATGGACTCGGTGGGCCGAAGGGCCTGTTTCCAGGCTGTATCTCTAAACTGAACTATAAACAGAGAAACGAGTGGCCAGATGATTTGTTTACAGAAAGGTTGGTCGAGAGAAGGCTGATGAATATGTCGTGATGCTGTCAATCAGATAACACCAGGGGAATTTTCGTGTCCATCGGAACGGGCTGACAAGGCCTCATTTTAAAGTCAAAATAAGATCCTAGTTTAACAGTTTGTGTGACAAGCATGCAGGATTCCCCCAGGTACTGCACCACAATGTCAATCTAGATTACATGCTCAAGGCAGCAAAAAGATTTAATCCCACAAAGTCTGACTCGTAGGCACTTTGCTGCCGACCAGGTCAAGGAGATATCACTAATTGGAAGTGTCGCATCTGGCGGATATCTCCAGCCTATCTCAGTGCCACTTGTTCTTACAGGTACTTGTAGGCACAGATACAGATA
This sequence comes from Amblyraja radiata, assembly GCF_010909765.2. Lineage (NCBI taxonomy): Eukaryota > Metazoa > Chordata > Chondrichthyes > Rajiformes > Rajidae > Amblyraja > Amblyraja radiata. Next base: position 46,679,159 of record NC_045967.1, on the reverse strand, counting down.
TTTGTACTGAACTGTATACAAAGATGTATTTCACTGTACCTCGGTACAGGTGATAAATAAAGTTCCATACCAAGTACAAAAAAAAAGTTGAAATCAGCGATTCAATATATTCCAGGTGTCCAAACCAAAACTATCTGAGACGCGTGTCTGAAATACCTGAAGAAGGTTCCTGAAACGAAAGATCCATTTCCTCCACTGATGCTGCCTGACCCGTTGAGTTCTTCCAGTACTTTATGCTTCACTCAAGATCCCAACATCTGCAGTTCCCTGTGTCTCTCTGACCTACTATTATCTTAATTGGTATAAAGCATCCAAAATAAAGAATGTTTAACAAATGAATCCTTCGGCAATGCAAAGGTTAAGCTTGAGGGGTAGTGGATACTGTGCAAGTCCTACCCCGAAAGAGGAGATGGAGATGAAGATTCCAGTTGGAAATGGAGATGGCCACTCTCGATGGCCTGATAGCATGTGTGCTGACTCACACTGATGAGATGTGCTCTTCATTGATCTTATAAACTGTAGTGTTGGAGGCTGCATTTCCCATGGAAAAAATGGCTCAAATCATACCTTGATCCAACAATTCGGGCCACAAGGTGCTTCCTGAAGGTCAGCCTATTACAGACTTGCATGTTGCAACTTGGAAGTCAGGAAGGCACTGGACACACCATGAAGTCCGCAGGTCGTCATGACCTGCAGACAGAGGAAGTTAGTTTAACTTGGCATCATATTCAGTGCAGACATCGTGGGCCTTAGGGCCTGTTCCTATGGTGTACTGTTCTATGTTCTATGTTTTATGATATCAAGTCTTTGACAACCTTGGATTAGACTTCAATTCCACTACCTGAGACCTGGTCACCACTTATATTCCTTTCCATTTAGTATGCCAGTGAGGCCTCAATGTAATGGTGGCTACAATAGATAGTTGCAGCAACAAAATCAGTAGAAAGGCTATTTTTATGGCATGGGCTGTTCAAAGTAGGATTCAAGCCTTTGAGATTGAGTGTGAGAAATGTTTGGTCCAAATACAAATGCATAATCTATGAGGGCACAGTGGGCAGTTAATCGTATTTAGGCTCCTCTTCCACTCCTCATAGGATTGTAAACCTACCTTATCCTGCCTGGATGCTGTGCATTTACAATATTATATAGTTTGTGTGCAAGATGTCCAGGATCTGCACTTATTCTTTGTTTCTATAGCATCAGCTAACCCATTAAATGTAAGTGTATTAGTCTACTTAATGATATGTGCATCATGTGGGAGAGCTGTTTTGCCTCATGTTAATCCAGATATACGTAGAAGGAACAAGATTTTTTATGTACTTTTGGTTCTCTTGCGTTTTGTGTATATTTAATTGTATTTGAGTGCTACAATATCTTCATTTATTGTATTAAATCAACGTCATAATGTCATTCGGAGGCGGTGCCTTGTGGTTGCGGCTCGCCTGCAGTCCGTTTGTCTTTTTTCTTTTGTTGTCTTGTTAAGAGTATGTTTTTGGTTTATTTTTAGTTGTGTAAATGTGGGGGGGTGGAGGGAGGATGGAGAAAAATGTTCAATCTCTTCCTTGAATGGGGATGCAACCTTTTCCTTGTTGTGTCTCCGTTTCGCTGGGGCCTAACATCATGTAGCTGGCGGCCTCCAACTGGAATCAATCTGATGGCTCCGGTCGTAGAGCCTGCGGACTTACCATCACGGAGCTATCCTTAATTATAGTTTAATAACGGCAAAAAAACTTATACTGACATTTTGGAAAAATACATCGACACCAACGCTTAAAATGTGGATTTCAAACATGTTGGAAACCTCACATCTTGAAGAAATGCGATTCCTCCTAACAGACAAAGTAGACCAATTCCTAAGGATTTGGTCTCCATTTGTCGACTTCTTACAAGCATATGGTGCAACACAAACGTAGAAATGATCCGTTTCAGGATTGGGTGAATGGTGGTCAAAAATAACAAATAGCTATCTCTCCTTTATTTCTCATTTTCCTTTTCTCACTTTCTGATATCACACACTTCTCTATTTCTTTTCTATTCTTTTTCTGTCTCCTTTTTATTGTTAAAATATTTTTTTTAAATAAGAAGCTGTACATGAACTGTAACATGTCAATATATACTGGGTACCATATTATTGTACTTACTTCTAATACAAATGGAGCTGGCTGACTTCGGAGGCTATGGTGGCACTGCGGCTGCGACCCGACTTCGGAGCTTGGGAGTGTTTTCCAGAACATTCCTCACACGCTTCCCCCCTCCCCAACCGTCGAGTGGAAAGAAAAACGGTACACGAGAGCGCTAACATTTCCCCCCCACCTTCATCACCATTGTCCTGTGCTGTAAATGCAACAAGTTTTGTTCAGATCGATGGTATATTTTAAAAGTAATTAAAGTTTAAAAACCTTAAAAACCGAGCGTCTTTACTGGCATCGCAAAGGGCACCCAACGGGTCTTCAGCCATGCCTGCGCAGTTGGGGCCTTTGAGGAATTGATATCATGGCGGCGGGAACGATGAGACGCCACACCAATGATCCGGGGCCTGGGCACTGAGGCCAGTGGTGAAGGCGGCGCCAGCAGCGGTGGCCGGCTCCGGGGATGGGGAGAGGCCACGCGACAATCTGGGGTCTGGCCGCTGAAGCTGGCAGCGGCAGCCAGCTCCAGCTCCGGGAGCGGGCTGAGGCCACATCGAGGATCCGGGGCCTGGGCGCTGAGCCTGGCTCTGAGGGCGGCGGCGCATACAAGAAGGGAAAGGAGCGGCACCTTCGAGATCCTGGGGTGGTGAGGAGGGAGGGTTAGGTGCTTGAGGGAGAGGAGGGGGTATGGAGGGAGAGGGGGGAAAGTGGTGGAGGTGAGGAGGGAGAGTGGGGGAGGAGGGGGAATAGAGGGAGTGGAGGGAGTGAGTGATGGAGGTAAGGAGTGGGGAATAGAGGGAGAGGAGGGCAGTGGGGGAGGTGAGGAGGGATAGTGGGGGGGGGGGTAGGGGGAGGTGAGGAGTGAGGGAGGTGAGGATAGAGGGATAGGAGGGGGTAGGAGAGGAGAGGTGTTATGGAGGGAGGGAGTGACAGAGTAGCGGTAAGGAGAGGGAGGGAGAGGTGTTGGAGGGATGGGGGGAGGGGAGGAGGAGAGGGGAAAGAAGAGGGAGGTTGAAGAGGAGTGGGAGGGAGTGCTGAGGGATGAAGGGAAATGAGACGCTCCTGCGCAGTTGGGGGCTATGGTGGAATATTGTGTTAGGGGAACGGGTGAGTGGTGGAATATTGCGTTGGGGAAGCAGATCCAACAGGTCTGCACTTAATCTAGTTTGTTCTATATCTCTCTCTATCACCGTCTATATCTCTCGTTTCCTTTTCGCTGGACTCCCAATGTGAAGAAGGGTCTTGACCGGAAACATCACCATGATAGGCAGACTCCCCAAGCGGAATATGAGGTGCTGTTCCTCCATAGATGCTGCCAGTCCCGCTGAGTTACTCCAGCATTTTTGTGTACCTTCGATTTCCAGCATCTGCAGTTCCTTCTTAAACACCTATTCCTTCTCTCCAGATATGCTGCCAGACCCGCTGAGTTACTCCAGCTTTTTGTATCTTTCTTCAGTTTAAACCAGCATCTGCAGTTCCTTCCTACACAAATACAAATGGATGCTGTAGTGTGAACATATATAAATGCAATGCATGAAGCCAGAACAGATTATTGCATGTTGTCTCATCACTGATCAGAGCTTTGCCTTAAACATGCGGCTTGATTTTGGGACTGATTTAAGTGTATGTGGATAGCAGATGGTTATGTCCCCAAACTCTGGCTGATATTAAAAAGGCTGCAGATGAAATGTTTAATAAGCCACAATATTCAGCCCGCAATATTAAAGAAAAATACTTTTGGCACTTGTGGTGCCCCAGCTGAGCTGGGAGTGTGATAAAGCTACAATTCCCAGAAGCTGTTTCCTCCAAACATCGACACTTGGCAAGACGTCGTGATCAAGTTTCCAGATTAGATTTGTTTTACTCTCAAAAGTACTCAGCTGAGCAGAATGTGATTGGGGAAGATAGACACAAAAAGTTGGAGTAAATTGTAGGACAGGCAGCATCTCTGGAGAGAACGAATGGGTGACATAGAAACATAGAATATAGGTGCAGGAGTAGGTGATTCGGCCCTTCGAGCCTGCACCGCCATTCAATATGATCATGGCTGATCATCCAACTCAGTATCCTGTACCTGCCTTCTCTCCATATCCCCTGATCCCTCTAGCCACATCTAACTCCCTCTTAAATATAGCCAATGAACTGGCCTCAACTACTTTCTGCGGCAGAGAATTCCACAGATTCACCACTCTCTGTGTGAAAATTTTTTTTCTCATCTCGGTCCTAAAAGACTTACCCCTTATCCTTAAACTGTGTCCCAACATCGGGAACAATCTTCCTGCATCTAGCCTGTCCAACCCCTTAAGAATTTTGTACGTTTCTATAAGATCCCCCCTCAATCTTCTAAATTCTAGCAACTACTTCTTCAGTCTGAAGTAGGGTCTTGACCCAAAACGTCACCCATTCCCTCTCTCCGGAGATTCTGCCAGTCCCGACGAGTTATTCCATCTTTTTCTGTCTATCTTTGGTTTAAACCAGCATCTGCAGTTCCTTCCTACACATATGTTTGGGGAGGTTATTGCAAGAGTTTTACCTTATTGACTATTCCTGAAGGTGGGAGAGATTAGAAGATCCCAAGTTTGTGTTGAGTTCGCTGATAACGCTAGGCATGACTCTATAGCGTGGTCTGTACATCCCCACTCTTGTCTAAGGTTCTGGAGCAGGCAAGCATAACCAAAAATGCTTAACACTGAACCACTATTCAGTAGCTCCTGCTGCCCAGCCATACATCAGCTGCATATTCCAGGCCCCCACGACTCTGTGTGTAAAATATTGCCCTGCACATCTCCATTAAACTTCCCCCTCTCATTTTATAGCTATGCCCTCAAATGTTGGGCATCTCCACCCTGGCAATAAAAGTCCTGATTGTCCACCCTATCTGTGCATCTGATAATTTTATATACTTCCATAAAGTCTCTTCTCAAACTCCGACGTTCCAGAGAAAACCACCCAAGTTTATCCAGCCACTCGTAGCTGAAGCTCTCTAATTAGCGATAGACACAAAGTGCTGGAGTAACTCAGGGATCAGGCAGCATCTCTGGAGAAAAAGGATGGATGATATTTTGGTACGACCCGAAACATCACATATCCTTTTTCTCCAGAGATGCTGACTAAGCCGCTGAGTTACTCCAGCACTTTGTGTCTATGTTTTGCATAAATCAGTATCTGCAGTTCTTTGTTTCTAATTAGATACAGAGCAGACTATTTGTAGCAATTGCAGAATCTCCAGCATCGTTATAGTGATGCAGGCCAGATTTAAGTAACGCAAACTATCCCTGAGTACAGGAACGAATCTACCGGGGACTTTTGTCAAAAAATGTTGCCTTGTAAACAGTGCTAGGAGCATTGGCTGTATGCAGTGATTGTGGTCATACATGGAACTGTAAAGTTGACATCCTGACTTCTTGATCATCAGATGTCACTGATTAATTCGAGCATAAAATACAAAGTGCTGGAGTAACTCAGCGGGTCAGGCAGCATCTCTGGAGGACATGGATCGATGACGTTACAGATCGAGACCCTTCTTCAGTTTGAAGAAAGGTCTGGTCCTGAAATGTCACTTATCCATGTCCTCCATGGATGTTTCCTGACCCGTTGATTTACTCCAGCAATTTGTGTTCTACACAAGATTCCAGCATCTGCAGTTCATTGTGCCCCCATTAATGAGACCATAGCCATGCCACACAGAAATAGACCCTTTGCTCCAATAGTCCATGCCGACCAAATTGTGCATTTCAATCCTTAAGTTATTATAGGGAGTTGTCCAAGTTAGCTCCTACAATCTTTTGCAAAAACTTTAATAACAGCTCTTTAACTGATGGGTTTATAAGAATTGTGTTTATCTAAAATGTGTTATATTTTCTGAATGTAATTTAATTTAAAAGCTAAATGGCGCCCCTAAGTGGTGAAATAATGACATTACAAAGATGTGAGAAATTACTCTGGGGATCGCCAACATTCCGTATTTCTAATTTATACTTATAAGCGAGTTCGGTATTCCGACTGCACATGCCCAGGTCATAGGTCACCCGAGACAAACATTCTCGGCAGCTGAGCTGCTGCATGTATACAGACATGCATTTCATCCATATTTTCCAGCTTTGATTCTTCTAGGTAAGAAAATACTGCCTTCAAACTACGAATTAGTTGGATTTATTGTTCCTTTGTACAAAACTACAATGATTTTGTCAGTTTTATTGCTTTATGCTTCGGTGAGTGAGTGAGATTGTGATGATGAATAGCACGCCTTTTTTAATGTCTTTGTTTTGGACGGGGGGGGAGAATGAAATGAAATGTATGATTTTTTATAACTTTCAGTAGACTTCTGAATGAGTTCTGCATGTACATGTGTAAAGTTGTGTAGTACAAAACTTAGTTATAGTTTCCTGACTGATCATGTCTCTTCTGATTCCCATAACATTGGATAATTTTAATCTTCTGTTATAATCTTGTGATAGTATAAATTATTTCAATATACTTGCATCATTTTCTTTTGCATTGTAACTTGTACCGACCGGTATGTAATGGACATGCTTACAGGACCCTATTTGAATTAACATATGATTGACTTTGTTATTTATTTTGTTTTATATGTTACTGGGCAAAGCCATGCCCATTTGTGCAATGTTGGGGTGTGGGAGCAGCACGAAACACTTGAATAAGTCAATGCAGAATGTGTGTAAAGGGCCTGTCCCACTTACGCGACTTTTCAGCAAACTGTCTGCGACCTTCAAGCTCGGGGGCACTCGCCTGAAAAACCACAAGCTGGATCAACTGTCAACACAGAACACACACACACACGCACACAAACACAATCGCAAAGGCGGGGGCCAGGGAAAGCGGGGGAGCGCTGTCTGAAATTCACACGGTGCAAAGCCGCGATGAACAGGAAGGTTAAAGACGGCTAGCACAGTGAACGGTAAGTCCTTTAAAAGAGTGGGGAGGGGGGGACGGGAGAAGGGGAGAGAAGGGAGGAGGGGAGAGAAGGGGAGAGAAGGGGGGAGAAGAAACCATACAACTTTTAATAAGCCAGAGATACACAACTGTGAAGTTTAGCAGGCATTTAACATTACCGGTCGGGTTTCCTTGATTCTGAAAACTTTTTTCCCCAAAGAGCCAATTAAAATGCCCAGTCAACAAAGGACATTACCTCGACTACCTACAACTACATGGTGACCCCACTACCACTACACTACGAGTTCAAAAGTATCGATTTTCTCCATGTTGAAACATGTTGAAATATTTTTTCCGCGACCAAACTGAGGCCGCGATTAGTAACCACTATGCGGGAACTCCTCTCGACCATGAAGGCGACTGACCACCTACGACCATGTGTCGACCATGCTGCGAGCTTGTGGCGAGCGCAGACTCTCCTAAACTCGCCAATAAGGTCGCCATAGTGGGACAGGCCCTTGACAGCCACAACTGTAAGTTTGCAATGGGAAACTGTTTCTGCCCACCTCCCTTCCAACTCTTCCCATTTCCGACAGAGAGAAGGGATGGAGCAGCCTGGTTGCGTTGGTCCAAACTGGTCAACCGAAAGGACGGGAAAGGGAAGAATTAGCAGCCTGACCCGAAAGGCAACAGCCACGTGTGCTCTAAGCACTTTGTGGAAGGCAAGCCAACAACACTCAATCCAGACCCGGTCCTGAATCTTGGTTATTTGTTATCAGACTCCCCAATGTACCCACGTGCACTCTCTCTCAGAGATGGAAAACCCTCAAATAAAAGAAGAAAGTCGGTGACAGCAACGCAAACCAATGTTGATGAACATGTTGACGATGGACCAGGCAACAAGCGTTAATGAGCTATTGCTGTAGACCCTGCTGATGGGTACAAATGCAGCTGTCAAGAGAACTGTTAATGCATGGGATGCATCCAAAAACAGAAGGGCATAAACAAACTGACAGACAAAGTTGAAATGTTGGAAGGCAAGGTAAAAGAATTGAAACTAAAACTGAAAAAAAATCGTTTTTGTAGCAATATCAAGACCAACCAAAATGTGAGAAGATTGACAGGGCTTTCTTCGAAAGAAGACTTAAGACAACCTATGTGAGTATGTGAAGCATAAAGCCATGAAAACACGATATTGGGAAGGGAAGAAAAAAGTCATCAGTACTAAAGTACCAAGAACATTTAAGCAATCGCCAAAGAAGTCTGGACCCAGATCAAAACCCAGCATCAAGGATGAAATGGTACTCGTGTTGATGAAGATACGCCTTGGGCTGTTGATGGTGTTTTTTGTGACTTTGTTTGAACTCAGTGGGGGTACATGTTCTAAAATATTCAATACTTGGATTAAATTTCTAGCCACCCAACTGAAACCCCTGATTTCTTGGCCAGATCGTGATTTGATAAGGTCCAAGAAGGTGGCCTATGTCCGCATTCATGTTTAATGGGCCATAGGTGATCTAAAGTGGTTTAATATCCTGAGAAAAACTTTACCCATCACTTTAGTTCCGCACATTAATGATATTTTCACCGTCTGTGCAACATGATGTAATTTACTGCCTCCATTGGTGGGTAAATGAGATGTTGTTGCACTTGCAGATCATCTTGATCAGAAGTTAAACTTTATGTTCAACCAGATTTGATGTGAACTGAACTCTAGAACTCAATCAGTAACTGTACAGAAGTTCATAACACTGTTAATTTCTTTCATTCAGTTTAATAATTTTTCAAACATAGTTTAAGTGTGCATTAGTTTAAGTGTGCAAATTTTAGTGTGTGTTAAAAATATCTGTAAAAGTTCTCCAGTTTGTTTTATATGAGGGAGGGGAAACTTTTTTTTTTCAGTTTCTCACCTTTCCGGAGATGCGGTTAATTTTCGGATCGCATTCTCTGGTCGCTCTGCGGCCTACCATCGATGGAGCGGGAGGCCTCCTCGGACTGATTGAGCCCCTCCGCAGGGCGTGGACTTATATCGGGGCCGATCCCTTGCCTGGGATTGTTCCAACCACAGTCTGCGGAATTTACATCGAGAGCTCGCAATCTCAGGAGAGGCTAGTCGGGAGCTCCATCCGAGTTTGAGCTGACACCCCCCTGATGCAAGAGCTGATTGTCCTGATGCGAAGGGCCCGCAGCCGGTTACAGGAGTCAAGATCATCCCGTTAATGGGGGGCTTGAGGCCCCCTGACCACAGGAGAGCAAAGGGAAGAATTTTTTTTCGCCTTCCATCACAGTGAGGAATGTGGAGGAGTCACTGTGGTGGATGTTTATTTTAAAATGTATTTTGTGTGTTCTGTTGCTTTTTATTTGTATGACTGACTTGGCAAATGAAATTCCTCGTATGTTGCAAAATATACTTGGCTAATAAAGTATTTTTGTGATTGAATATTTGACCCTGTGATGCGTCCTTTACGTTGCTCGTGCCGCATAGGGTTCTTGTTTTGGCCAATTGTACATTCTCGGAGCAATGTTGCTTCTTCCTGAGTGTATGCAGTCAGCTTGTGTAGCAACTCAGCAACAAAGGTGCACTCTTCTTCCGGCATTTCATTCACGGTCGCTTTGCCCCGGAAAAGGTTCCACATATATGGTCGCGAGGTACACACTTAGATGTCCATCCTCTTTGATAAGCGTAATCAAGTTTGAAGAGAATAACAGCCACATGGTTACAGGATGAACCGAGCCTGAAAGATATTGGAAATTTTTTAAGTAACTGGGTAGATGTGATGCACGCAATACGCCAACATGGCAATAAAAATAATATTAGGCCAAAATAATTATAGGCCTTGCCTTCTTTGTAGTCGTTAAGCAGGCGAGACTTCAGTGAGGTAGATGGCTGGTTAGCCTCATCATAACTGGCAAGGTGATTTGACAGCTCGACAGTGGATGTGGGAGGCCAGCAGTTTATTCCTTTCGATTCTCCAAGCCACCCATCTTTCAGTTCTCCACAATTTTTCTCCACATTTCAGGAGCTCTTTGTACTGATCAAAATGACTACGTTTTTCTTCACCTCCAGTCGGCAGCTCAGGCTTCTTCATGAGCGCAGCAGCATACACAAGAGCTGCGAGTTCAGCGTTTCTTCCTGCTTTTTTTCAACCCCCTGTCCGCTAAAGAATGCTTCAAAGCTTCGACTTTCCATCGCTGAGAATCATCCAGTGTCATATCGTTGTAATTTGATTCAGCCATGACCAATACAAGCTTCAAAAAAGACGAAACATCGGACCGAAAATTTACTCACTGTTTCTACAGCGCTTCGTTCGATTTTTCTTTATCGCGATTGACCTTTGACAAATCCCATGATTCCTTTTGTTTTTCGGAATACCGAACTCGTTTATAAGACCCGAAATCTTAACACATCGAAATGGAATTAATTTTTGAAGTGCAGTTGATAAGAAATTAGATCACTTTGTACAACATGAGCAAGAATCACAATGTTTAGCCTGGCGTTAAGTTGCATCAGATAGTCAGGTGCATGCATTATGTGATTGCAACTGCACTGTTTATCGCATTAGCACATATTGAAGTTGTGCAGTTCCAGCAAACTAGCACTAGCTGAGGTTAACTGGCACGAAGTGAAACCAAGCGTGCAATTCCTAACGGGTGGAGCTCCTTGCTTCCCCACACCGCTAGAAGTTGTTTCACACGCTTTGGACCGTTAGCAGCAGAGTGGAAATTAAGAGTAGGTGCACTATTTTCAGAAGCAGGATTGGACATATTAGTTTGAGAGGAAGGGAAGCTCTCTCTCCCTGGCCCTCGGTAACTTCTCCAGATCCAAGATGACGGATAACAAAAGACACAAGTGCTGGAGTAACTCAACGGGTCAAACAGCATCTCTGGACAACATGGATAGGCGACATTTCAGTTCAAGACCCTTTTTCAGGATCCCGTCTCAAAACATCACCTCAACTGTTTTCCAGAGATGCAACCTAACCTGCTGAGTAACTGCAGCAATGAAAAAAGGTCCCGACCCGAAATGCCACCTGTTTCGGGTTCTCCAGAGAAGCTGTCTGACCCACTGAATTCCTCCGGCATTTTGTGTCTTTTTCTTGTACAGTAGCGTCTGCAGTTCCTGGTGTCTCCATGATGAATCATTGGCCAGTGGTAGCTACTGATCTTACCACCAGTTATAGAGCTGACTGCAGCAGCTGTAAAAGATTAATGACTTCTCTTGCAGTACATGATTAAGATCAGGGACCTTCAAATCCCACTTCCAAGCAACTGTACAACTAAATTCCCCGTTTCTTGAGCCTACACACCAGCCATGTTTCTAACAACAATCCGCCATCAATCATAGTTCATGTTGAAGATTCATATGCTCCGTTACATCCTCAGGCATTTACTATCACTCCAGCACTCACCCATACAACCCACTGTTTACACAAGAGTGGCAGGGTGGCGCAGCAGTGGAGTTGCTGCCTTACAACGCCAGGTTCAGGTTCGATCCGGACCATGGATGCTGTCTGTGTGGAGTTTGTACGTTCTCCCCGTGACCCTGTCAGTTTTCTCAGGGAGCTCCGGCTTCCTCCCTCAAAGAGGAAGGACATACAGGTCTGTAGGTTAATTGACTTTGGTAAAATTGTAAATTGGCCCTTGTGATGGTTCGCTGGCCGGCATGGACTCCGTGGGCCAAAGTGCTGCATTTCTAAACTAAACTTAACATTACCCAGCTGTACAAGTTTGAAAGGAACATTACATTGCACGAATACAGCAAAGCATTCAGTAGCACCCATCCATCTCACTTGATGGACAATCTATCAGCAATAATAGACTGGCATTGATCAATATACCATGTCCATCAGCTCAGTGGCCCACTGCAGAGAATAGTGACCATTGCAGGAATGGTTGCCAGAGTCGATAAACCACATAGAATAGAATAGAATACATTTATTGTCATTCAAACCTGGGTTTGAACGAAATATAATTTCTACAGTTTTTTACATTACAAAACAATCCAAGACCCACACTTAACACAGTTTACATAAACATCCATCACAGTGAGTCTCCAACATCTCCTCACTGTGATGGAAGGCAAAGTCTTTATCTCTTCCCTTTGCTCCTTCTCCTGTGGTCCAGCAGTCCAACTGCAGTGTCGAGGCGAACTGGGGCTCCGATGTTACAATACAATACAATACAATTCAATTTATTGTCATTTGGACCCCTTGAGGTCCAAACGAAATGTCGTTTCTGCAGCCATACATTACAAACAAATAGACCCAAGACACAACATCATTTACATAAACATCCATCACATTGCTGTGATGGAAGGCCAAAAAAACTTATCTCTCCACTGCACTCCCCCCCCCCCCCCCCCCCCCGATGTCAGAGTCAAAGTCAAAGCCCCCGGCGGGCGATGGCGATTGTCCCGCGGCCATTAAAGCCACGCCGGGTGATGCAAGGTCGCGCACCGGGTCTTGGTGTTAGAGCCCCCGGCGCGCGCTCGCAGAGCCCCGCGGCCATTCCAAGCCGCGCGGGGCGGTGCTGTAAGGCCCCGCTCCAGGAGCTCTTCAACCCCGCAACTCGGGCGGGAGAAGTCGCCGTTGCGGAAGCCCCGAAAAGCGGTCTCCCTCCAGGGACCCGCAGGCTCCCGGTGTCACTGTCCGCCAAACCCGCAGTTGCAGCCTCCGAATCTCCGGAGGTCGGGCCGCAGCAGCGTCCACCACAGTTCCACCCGCTCTGGACTCAGCCAGCTCCGCGACGGTGAGGTGAGTAGTCGGCACCACAGCCCCCGGTCTTCCTGTTGGAGGCCGCTCCTCGTTGCAGCCCCAACGACAACGGAGACCCGACAAAGAAAAGGTCGGGTCTCCCGTGCAGGGAGAGATTTAAAAGTTACCCCCTCCCCCCCACACCACCCCCATCCCCCCACACACATACCCCAACAAAAAATAACAAAAACTACATAAAAACATAGACATAAAATAATAAAAACGCAGACGGACTGCAGAGGCCGCTGCTGACGAAAGTCGCGCCGCCCACCGAGCGGGCGATGGTAAGTCCTGAGGCCGTTTAAGCCACGCCGGGTGATGTTAGGCCCTGGCTCCATGTCCTTAAACCCGCGATTCCAGCGGGAGAAGTCGCCGTTGCGGAGCTCGGAAAAGCGGTCTCCCACCAGGGACCTGCGAGCTCCCGATGTTCCCGTCCACCGGGTCTGCGGCCGGTGCCTCCGAACTCCAAAAGTCGGGTCGCAGCCGCACGCCACCACAGCTCTTCCCGCTCCGAAGTTGGCCAGCTCCACGATGTCAGTTCCGCAGGCTCTGCAACTGGAGCCCTCAGGTTAGTCCCGGCCGGAGGTCGCCGCCGGCTCCACGATGTTAGGCCCAACGACATCCGAGACCTGACAGGGAATAGTCGGGTCTCCGCACAGGGAAGAGATTTAAAACGGTTTCCCCCACAGCCCCCCCACCACCCCCGACATATACACAGCTAAAAAAAATAATAAAAACTAACTCAAGACATACATTTAACAAGACAAAAATAAAAAAAGACAGACGACTGTAGTCGAGCCGCTGCCGTTAGGCGCCGCCACTGTACTCACATATTTGTAAGCAGGAAAGGTAATATCAATGAAAAAGAGTTGGGATTTCAAATTGAACACCATTCATTTATGAAGAATCAATAACCTGGAACAACAGTTTACAGTTATTCCAGTTCAATAATTGCACTCTTGTACATATGTACAATTGTACTTGTGTATAATGTGAATTAACTGGATTGTACACAAAATGAAAAATTTAGGGCCTGTCCCACTTGGGTGTCATTTGCACGTCACGCAGGTGGCGCGCGAAGATTTTGAGAATCCCAAAATCCTGGGGTGCCGCGCGCTACCGCATGTCACTGCTTATGCCACCACGCCTCACCACGCTTCATACACGCGTAATGCACGCCATGCGCACGCATCGTGACCCGTAAACGATGTCGCGTAAATGACATGCAAATAACGCCCAAGTAGGACAGGGACATGTGACAAGAAAGTACTTGACTATTGACGACTATTGTCTTTCTGTCTCCGTAAATGTTAACTAACTTCGCAAATATTTCCAGCTTTGTACTTTTTCTAGACTTCCAGTAGAAGTAGTTCTGCTAAAACACAATCCAGTAAACCCTCGTTTTAATGGACCTCTTTATAACAGATTTCAGTTATAGTGGACGGACCTACTGACCTTCACCACCAGGCCTGGCTGCCGACATCTCACGTGGCCCACACCACTAACCCGTCCACTTCCAGGCTGGGCTGCTGATGCCACCCCAGCCCACACAGCTTCCTCGGCCACGTCCAGGCCGTGCCTGCCATCTCCATCGACCGTTTACCTGTACTTTGGCTGCCTGGGGGTGACGGCCAATGACTCCGCCGACTCTCGCCTCTCTCCCCGCCACCAACAGCGGGCCGTCAACTCACTTGGATTCCAGGTCCAGTTCCAGACCGAGAGTCTGAAGAAGGGTCTCGACCTGAAGTACTGGCCAGCACGGCTGTGGTGGGCCAAAAGGCCTCTTTCCATGCTGTATGACCCAAAAAAGATTGTATGTGGCAGTTCCTACTTCTAATCTTGTCGTGGATGGAAGGTCATTGAAGACACATCTAGGAACCTTGGCATTATTTTTTGGGTGTTATCTAATTCATCAGCAGTGGCTTCTTGGTTTAGCTTGAGGTTTGGAATTGTTTCCAAGGCTTGGAAAAAGGTATGTGGTGTGTTTACAAAAATGCTGTGATATAGATTATTATCCTAGATACTTTTAGAATTAACCAAGTTAGATTCCAACCTGTATTTTTCTTGTGAAAGGTGTACAATAAATCGTAGCATGGTTTAAAAAGCAATGAACCAATTCCATCATAATTGAATCTTCTGGTTTTATTTAATGAAAAAAAAACACACAATTATTTTGAACCATAAAATATTTACAAATGAGGTTGGAGAACAGAATTTAGCTAATTGCCTTCAAAATGCAGATAGACATGAATGTTTCTCTGTAAGAAAAAGGCACATAGCAATTACAAACGTGGAATAATTTATTTAATCATCTGGATAGTCCAACTCAATCTATTTGGTTTCCCTTATTAACCTAGAAATTATGGTGTGCTGTATGACTATAATGCTTCGTAATCATAGTACCTTGTCCTACTGCTGTTTAAAATATTAATTAGGAAAATATTAAACAAAGGACTTTCTTTTGCTCAAAGTGTTTCACTGAACATAAAACTCCTTCGAATCGCCTGGTTTGGAAGGTCTTGAGGAAAAGCTGGACAGACTTGGAAACACTGGAGGTTGAGGAGAGATGTGATAAAAAGTATACAAAATTATGAGAGGCATACATTGGGTAGACAATCAGAACCTTTTTTTTCCAGGGTGGAAATGTCAAAGAACAGAGGGCACAGGGGAAAGAGGCAAAGTTTGAGAAGTGTGGAAAGTTTAAAAAAAAAATCATTTACTTACTTACAGTGGGTGCCTGGAATGCTGCAGCACCAGGAGTGATGGCGAAGGCAGATATGATAGTTGCATCGAAGAGGCGTTTAAACATGCACGTGGATATGCAGGGAATGGAGGGATATGGTTCATATGCAGGCAGATTACGTTAGTTTACTTGGCATCATATTCAGCACAGACATTGTGGGCCGAAGGGCCTGCTCCTGTGCTCTACTGTTCTATGTTCCAAAAATAGCCACTGTTCTAACCTATGAAAAACAGCATCACATTTGACATTGCAGGTGGCCACACAAAACAAAACAATGGAATAAGTGGCCTTTAGGGAAGTTGAAGAAATGATGACCCTTTTTAGGATATTTTGCGTTACCTCGACCCTACATGTCAACTTTAAGATGGCACCATTCACTCTGCATTAAAAATATGCTCAAGTATCTGGATTGGATTAGACCCGCAGCATTCTGACAGATCTGACTGGTTAATCTTCAAGCCATAAAACTAATAGGTTGTTTTTTGGGGGGGGGTTTTAGCCCACGGCACCTGGTAATCCCCAGGTGGTCTCCCATCCAAGTACTAACCAGGCCTGAGCCTGCTTAGCTTCCGAGATCAGACGGGTTCGGGCGTGTTCAGGCTAGTATGGCCATAGGCCATTAAACTAATAGGTTAAGAAGTCATCTGGTAAATATGACATTACGTAATTTCTAAGTTTTACACCATGAAACAAAATAGTGGGCTTGACAAGAGTGATCAGATTTGTACAGCATAGTCAGTATGTGCTAGTTCCTAGTTATTAATCAAAGCATGAAGTCTCAGTAGGTGAACATGGGGTGACATTTCCTGCTGTACACTATCACCATTAAGGACGGCGTATCTACAAATGAAAATGTTCTTGGCTTGATTCCCACCTGTGGGAAGTTCTCTCACCTCAGAGGGCGTTAGTTGGCCTCATCATTCCATGGAAAGGAATGGAAAAAGCTTGGTCCTGCAATCAGCAAGTCCACTTGGAAACTATTCATTCGAATAGAATCAAATTCACCTATAACCGTGTCACCGTTAAATAGTCTGCGAGTATCTACCAGTTCATTTGGCAAGTGGTAGGCACCCACATTCATGGAGCTGCAGCCCAGGAGGAATCAACACCAAAATAGCTTTGATCGTAACAAATGTTTTCTTTTTCCAAAAAGAGATAAATGATACAGCTATCATCATGACTAACTTAGTTGACTTTCTAAAAATGACACAACCATTTAGTCTTGGTAATGAATAAAATCTACAACTTCATCAAGGCTAGGTGTACCATTATTCTAACATTTCAGTTCAACTAATTCACTATACACCACTTGTAGTACTTTTCTCTCTGCGAATTAAATACCTATGTATTCATATTTAAACAACCTGACATTCTACCCAACACTATCTGAAGTACATTTCATGGATAAGTTGCACTGGCATAAGATTCATTTCTCTAAAAATCAAGATACAGCTTGTGCTTACAACACATGAAAATATAAAATAGCTACAATATGACACTTCAGTTTGCACGAGTAACATTGCCACATTTAAACTTTAATTAACTTGTGCACATTTCTACTGGGTTTTCCGGGTTTTCATTCATCTTGCTTTCTCTTGGGTTTCTTCGGATTACGAGATCTGCTTTTTGCTTTGCAAAGAGGACAGATAGGAGCATTCCGATGGATTTGTTGGTGACAAGACAAACATGCCTAAGGATAGATATAGAACAATTAGTAACTTCCCTTGGATCAATGTAGATATTACTGTCGAAGAATCACTATTACTATTTTGCCGGGCCATGATTATGCACATAGAAACATAGAAAATAGGTACAGGAGGAGGCCATTCGGCCCTTCGAGCCAGCATCGCCATTCATTGTGATCATGGCTGATCGTCTCCTATCAATAACCCGTGCCTGCCTTCTCCCCATATCCCTTGACTCCACTAGCCCCTAGAGCTCTATCTAACTCGCTCTTAAATCCATCCATTAAATACATGGCATAGAAAATGCTCTTTATCACACATGTAATATAGGCAGACACAAGGAACTGCAGATGTTGGTTTACAAAACAAAAGTCACAAAGTACTAAGAGTCTCTTGCCCAGAATAGGGGAAATCGAGAACCAGAGGACAAAGGTTTAAGGTGAGGGGGGAAAGATTTTCTAAGAATCTGAGGGGTAACTTTTTCAAGCAAAGGGTGGTGGGTGTATGGAACGAACTGCCAGAGGAGGTGGTTGAGGCAGGTACTACCGCAACAACAGGTACATGGATAGGACAGGTTCAGAGGGATATGGGCCAAATGTAGGTAGGTGGAACTAGTGTAGATGGGACATGTTGGCCTATGTGGACAGGTTGGGCCGAAGACATGTTTCCATGCTGCAAGACCCTGTGACTCTGCTAGAGAAACTCAGTGAGTCAGGCAGCATCTCTGGAGGACATGGATAGGCAAATTTTCAGGAAGGACATTAGGTCAGGGAGGTGCAAGGTGGAAATGTTCTCCAGTGATGCTGTCTAACCTGCTGAGTTACTCCAGCAATTTGTGTCCATTTCTGTTTTTCCTCCGTGCCTCCAGTATCCACTGCAGACCCACCAAATCCAGAGATGCAGAAATCCAGAGATCAATGATCTGAGATTGTTTATTAAGCCTTCATAGAGAGGTTCTGATTAACATTACCTTCATGGGAGGGGGTTGTTGTCGGAACGTGGCTGTTTGTCGGGCGTCCTGTTTCCTGGCCACCTGTAGTTGTTGAGCAGCGGCGGCGGCGGCGGCCAGCGACTCTGGTATAGGTGGTTCCTGAGGCTCTGTCTGCCATTCTGCTTTCTGCTTCTCAAAGTAACTAAATGGTAAAAACGTTATAGTTGTTATTGATTGGCACAAATACCGACGCTCCCCACCTTACATAAAGGTTACGCTCCGCGGACCCTTGCTTAAATCAGGTGTGACGCAAGTCGGAAACGGAAATGAGAACATTACGGAGATTCGGCACGTCAGAGAGGATTCTCTTGAACCTCTACAGGTCTACAGCAGAGTGCATATGGACTGGTCGCATCACGGCCTGGTTCGGCAACTTGAACGCACAGGGGCAGAGAAAATTGAAAAATGTGGTGAACACTGCCCAGTCTATCACGGGTACTGACCTCCCCACCATCGAAGGGATTCAGAGGAGTCGCTGCCTCAAAAAGGCAACCGGCACCATCAGAGACCCACACTACCCTGGCCACATACTCGTTTCACTCCTGCGATCGGGAAAAATATATAGGAGCCTGAAAACTGTAACATCCAGGTTCAGGAACAGCTTCTTCCCCACAGCCATCAGGCTATTAAACACTCCAACCTCCAAATAAGCTCTGAACTACATAGACTTGGGGGAATTAGTTTTGTCTTTCTGCATGTGTATATAATGTATAATATATATACACACACACAACTTTGTTTTTGTTTATTATATTCTGCACAGAATACTGTTTTTACTGAAGAAGGGTCTCGACCCAAAGCGTCGCCTATTCCACTACTCCATAGATGCTGCCTCACCTGCTGAGTTTCTCCAGCATTTTTGTCTACCTTCGATTTTTCCAGCATCTGCAGTTCCTTCTTAAACAACTGTTTTTTCACATATTCTGTTGTGCTGCTGCATGCAAGAATTTAATTATTCTGTCTAGGGCATACGACAATAAATAGTCTTGACCACAGTCCACGCATAAGTTTACTATTCCTCGCGGTGACCCCGGGGAAGTCCGACGCTAATAACTCAGGGAGGGTCAGTGGACTTAAAGAGTTGCTTATACAAGTGCAAGTTCATGCCAGTCGTCTATCATGCAAGTGGGGTAGTGCCTGTACATTGCATTCAGGTAATATCAACATTAATAATCACCTCAATAGCCAAATTGAATACAAACAACAGTTTGAGTATGACTCCCCTCCGTGTATTTATACAGTATGACATGCCTCATAACCTCAGTTTTGGATGCACTGTATGTTTGATCCTTGTGCCCAAAGATGGCAATTGGGTAAACATTACATTAACACTTCGGAGCTGCCCACTTTATAAATGAGAGTTGTTCCTCACCAGTTGCTCACTATTTGCACTTCATCTTGCAGTAGGATTCTGAAAGCATTGAGCAAGTTACTTTCCAAAGCTCAAGTGGCAAACCTTCTCCTCAAGGCACTATTTTTTTTACAACAACATATTTCAACAGTTGCCAACAATTCCCCAGCTCACTACACAACTCTTCAAAGGACCCAGATACACTTCTTGTATCCATCAACCACTCTCCTGTCTTCTAGCACCTCACCTGTAGTTATCGATGATGCAAATATCACTGTGTGCCCTGTAATGTCTTCCCTAACTCCCCACTAGGATGGGCGAGGGTGCACTTGATCAGATACCAGGAATGTGGCCATTGCCTCAGGAGTTGCCATGTTAAGCATTGTGGCAGAGTCAAGAATGTTTAATTGATGTATATACCAGAACAGGACAATGAAGTTCTATCTTGCAGCAGCACAACAGGCTTGTAAACACAATACCCAATAGATAACAAAATTAGGCAAAAACTCAATAAATATAAAAACCCCAACGTAGTGCAAAGCAAAATATAACCCACAAAGATCCTAATGCAACCAAGACGGTCCGTAGTATAGATGGTATTTGTAGTGTTCAATGGCCTGATGGTTGTTGGGAAGATTTTCTTGATTGGTATGGGTGTCAGCGATTATGAGAAGAAGGCAGGAGAATGGGTTGGAGAGGGGAAGATAGATCAGCCATGATTGAATGGCAGAGTAGATTTGACAGGGCTGAATGGCCTAATTCTGCTCTTATAACTTATGAACATCTGAAGAAGCTGTCCCTGAACCTGGGGGTCACAGTTTTCTGCCATTCTTCTTGGGAGATTCCAGATCAGCTATTTCCCCTCTGACTCACAGGAGATTTGGCAGTGTTCCTATCCTAATACCCATGGCAAACCCACTGTCAAGTCTGCATGCAATCCCTGCCACAACTCCTCGTGGTGGGCACAGCAGCAGCAATGACTGCCTGCATTGGCAGGAGGAAACTCCTACACAGATTTCATGTGTTCTACTGCAACATGACCTTGCAGGGAATGTCTGGTGTTGTGCTGCTGTAATGCCATCGGGACAATACAGATTAGTAACCTAGTCAGAAAGCAACACTGGACCTGTGCACTTCCTTGTCCATAATCCACTCACCAGTATTAACATCAGAAGGAAAGATCAATTATCCTCTACCAAATGTGTTGGGTCGAATTAGAATGCTCCAGCCGTTTCTCTGGCTGAAAATAGCTAAATCAGCAAAGACATTACAGCTGAACTCTGCTGTTTCTTGTCAGAGCAAGTTGATATCATATTCAGCAACATCTCTCCGTACCAAACCACTCAGGAGCATTTGAGGACTTTGCAAGCTATACTTCAAATCCTAGTGTAGGATGGAACTGCAGATGTTGGTTTAAACCCAAAAAGCTGGAATAATTCAGCAGGATCCCTGGAGAACACGAATAGGTGATGTTTCAGATTGAGATCCTTCTTCAGTCTGAAAGGGCAACCCAACCCGAAACATCATCCATCCATGTTCTCCAGAGAAGCTGCCTGTCCGACTTAATTACTCCAGCACTTTGGTGCCTTTTTCTGGTCAAATAGGTCTGGTTTTTGGAAGTGTCGTGATACAAGCCCCAGGTGTTTGAAGGTGTTGTACCAAATGCAGAATAAGCTAGGGTGCCCTACACTGATGCAGAAGATCAGAATGCTTTTTGTGGAAGACTTTAAGGAGACTCAGGTCTGTCATAGGCAAAGAGAAAGGTGTGAAGAGCCACAGATTACAGGACTTGGAGTGTGTGTAAATCAGTAAACAACTGCAAGATTTGTAAACAAGATTTGATGCAACATGAACTACAGATTATGGATTTTTTTTTTAAACATTGCTCTATTTAATAGAGATGTTAAAAGCAGAAATATGGATTTCAACAGCAGGAGAGCTGAAGGCCAGGCAATATAAATGATATTGTGGAAGGAAAGTAAATCAAAATCTGCCTGGACTCTTTGGTTTCAAAGATCTCCAAGATCTGTGATAAAAGGTGTGCAATTTGTGACAGAAGACATAGAAACATAGAAAATAGGTGCAGGAGTAGGCCATTCGGCCCTTCGAGCCTGCACCACCATTCAATATGATCATGGCTGATCATCCAACTCAGTATCCTGTACCTGCCTTCTCTCCATACCCGCTGATCCCTTTAGCCACAAGGGCCACATCTAACTCCCTCATAAATATAGCCAATGAACTGGCCTCAACTACCTTCTGATCTGTGGTCTTCTGGTTGCCCATTTAGCCATTCCCAAGTGGACTATTGGTCATAATATTCACCAACACAAAGGCAGCAGTGGGAACCAGCCAAACTGAAAAATTTGACTTGGGGATAGAAATGTATTTTCCATCGCTTTTACTAAATGGACGATACATTGCGCTTGACTTCCTCTATTTTCTTCACTAAAGCCTACAAATGGATAAACAACAATACCCAAAAGTTGTACTCTGCCAAATCAAAGATGCTTACTCAAGGGAAAGCTTTTCTTCTTCCTCACACAAGTCTGGTAATCGTTGCAAACCCAGAGTCATTCGCAAAGCATCAACATGTTCTTTAAGAGGCTTGTACTCCTCATGCAAACGTCTTGTAGACTCAAGCAGCTTGTTCAAGTCATTTTCAGATTGCTTTATCGTATTCTCCATCTGCATAAAGGAGAAAAAGCCCTTAGCAGAAGCAGTGCATGAGAAATGGAAACATAAATACATTAGAAAACAGGTGCAGGAGTAGGCCATTCGGCCCTTCGAGCCAACATGGCAATATGATCATGGCTGATCATCCAAAATCAGTACCCTATTTCTTCCCATATCCTTTGATTCTGTTAGCCCTCAAAGGTATATCTAACTCTCTCTTGAATACATCCGTTGAATTGGCCTCCACTACCTTCTTTGGTAGAGAATTCCACAGATTCACAACTTTCTGGGTGAAAAGGTTTTTCCTCATCCCAGTCCTAAATAGCCTACCCCTTATTCTTAAGCTGTGACCCCTGGACTGGACTCCCCCAACATCGGGAGCATGTTTTCTGCATCTAGCATCCGAGAATGAAGGACACGATTAATGGAAGAAAACTAAGAAGTATCTTTCCCTCTCTACCATTTCCTTCATTGAGTCACTTGCGAGTGGGTATTGAGATATCATTCCAAATGAGTTGGGAGCATTTCATAGAAACATAGAAAATAGGTGCAGGAGTAGGCCATTCGGCCCTTCGAGCCTGCACCGCCATTCAAGAGAAGGTTCACCAGACTGATTCCTGGGATGTCAGGACTGTCTTATGAAGAAAGACTGGATAGACTTGGTTTATACTCTCTAGAATTTAGGAGATTGAGAGGGGATCTTATAGAAACTTACAAAATTCTTAAGGGGTTGGACAGGCTAGATGCAGGAAGATTGCTCCCGATGTTGGGGAAGTCCAGGACAAGGGGTCACAGCTTAAGGATAAGGGGGAAATCCTTTAAAACCGAGATGAGAAAAACTTTTTTCACACAGAGAGTGGTGAATCTCTGGAACTCTCTGCCACAGAGGGTAGTTGAGGCCAGTTCATTGGCTATATTTAAGAGGGAGTTAGATGTGGCCCTTGTGGCTAAGGGGATCAGAGGGTATGGAGAGAAGGCAGGTACGGGATACTGAGTTGGATGATCAGCCATGATCATATTGAATGGTGGTGCAGGCTCGAAGGGCCGAATGGCCTACTCCTGCACCTAATTTCTATGTTTCTATGTTTCTAATATGATCATGACTGATCATCCAACTCAGTATCCCATCCCTGCCTTCTCTCCATACCCCTTGATCCCTTTAGCCACAAGGGACACATCTAACTCCCTCTTAAATATAGCCAATGAACTGGCCTCAACTACCTTCTGTGGCAGAGAGTTCCACAGATTCACCACCATTTCAATCACATACCTGGAAACAAAAACTCTTGGTATGAACAATGCATTTTGAAAATTGTCCTTGTTTGCACAAGGTGTCTCTGATCCAGCCCGCCGCTACCCAGGATGCTATTGAGGTTCATTTTTTCTCCGCAGATGCAAGAGAAAGATTTGCAACTTTGAACCAATACAGTGGAGAGGTTTGTAGGAAGGAACTGCAGGTGTTAGTTTACACCGCAGATAGACACTAAATGCTGCAGTAACTCAGCGGGACAGGCAGCATCTCTGGAGAGAAGGAATGGGTGACGTTTCGGGTCGAGACCCTTCTTCAAACTGAAGGGTCTCGACCCGAAACGTCACCCATTCGTTCTCTCCAGATATGCTGCCTATCCCGCTGAATTACTCCAGCGTTTTGTGTCTATCTGCAGTGGAGAAGATGACAGGAAGCAGACACCACTTCCAGCTTGATGAGAGGTCCATATTGGCTCTTTATCTCACCACAAATAAGAGCAAGGACATACCGTTGTTTTTTAAATAAGATTTTCTGTTTTTGTTTGAATTTAGATTTCCATGAAAAAAATCATGAGAGGAATTGATAGGGTGAATGTACAGTGTCTTTACCCAGGATAGAGGAATCAAGAACTAGAGGACATTGGTTTAAGGTGAGAGGTGAAAGCTTTAACATGAACCTGAGGGGCAACCTTTTCTCTCAGTGGCTGGTGGGTAGATGGAACGAGCTGCCAGAGGAGGAAGTTGAGGCAGGTACAATTTAGAAAGACACTTGGACAGATATTTAGATAGAAAAGGTTTAGAGGGATAAGGGCCAAATGCAGGCTAATGAGACTAGCTTAGATTGGGCAGCTTGGTCAGCATGGACGAGTTGGGCCGAAGGGCCTGTTTCCGTCCTGGATGGTTCTATGAGAAGCTACAGTAATTTGCCTTTTTGTTCTAAACAAGTTAGCTGCCTACTAAATTTTTAAATAAACTACCAAATGGAAATTTAAGCTAATTAGCATCTGGTTAGAACTCATTGTTGCAACAAAATGTTAAAAAAAAAACTGGGACATGTTCAATTTGCTTTAACCCAGTATGTTCGATAGTTAGTTATCATTGATACACTGAATCAATGCCTATTTTTAATACGGTCTCGGTTTTACAACTAATGATTTACAATGAAATCAACTTGTTGCAAAAAAAACGCAACGCAATGTTAAGGTGCCTTCGACATACCACGTTGATATCAGCATGGATCAGTCTCAGTTCTTCTACATGAGCCATCTTCTCCTGCAGCAAGAGGTCCATTTCATGCTTGTAGTCCTTCAAGTGTCTTTCTTCAGATTCCAGTGCATCGAATTCAGTCTTCAACCGAGATTTAATTTTTTCCATTTGCACCGTCTTAGACCTGCAATTACACATGAACGTTTCAGGTTCCTGAAATCTAAAGACTTTTATAATTTTGTTTCGCATCACTGTGAACAACTTGCCGCGGTACACTAAAACTTTAAATAATACATCAGTTTTCATCCGTCTGGCAAGCAGTAGTACTCGACAAATACCAGACCCAGAAGGATTCTATTTTATTGGAGCCAGTGCGTTTGTGGTCACCTCATGGCCTGGTGCAACCCAGCACTTAAGGGCCTGTCCCACCAGCATGCGATTGCATGCGTCTAGCGCGACCAAACGGAAGCGGAGTTCGCGCTGAGTTCGCGCTAAGTTCGAGGTAAGAACGCGCTAAGTACGCGGTAAGTACACGAAAAGTTCGCGCGTGACGTAATTTACGTCAAACTCACCAAACAGCTGTGCAGGAGGCGGGCCGACTGAATTTGGACGTCACACGGCGTCGGGCGGTGACATCATCGCGCAACAGCACACCGGGCGGTGATGTCATCGAGCAACGCCACGCGCTAGGCGTACGCCGTCAAGACTCTGCGTACTACGTCAAGACGCTGCGTACGACGTCAAGACGCTGCGTACGCCCGTCGAGACGTTGCGTACGGCCTCAATGCACCTGCGGGCCGACAGGCCGTTGACGCGCGGAATTTTAGAAAAGCACAAGATTTTTGGAGCTGTCGGAACCAGCCTCGCACAACTCCATACGCCTCCGCTGATCGAAGTGGGATCGGCCCTGCAAGGCCGTACGCCTCAAGCGACCATGTTTGGTCGCGCTAAACGCATGCAATCGCCTGCTGGTGGGACAGGCCCTTTACTTTCGTCATCCGAACCAAATCTGTTGATTGCACAACAACCAGCAAGGTACAATTACCCCTCAAATGGGTGAAGGAGGTATAGTTGAGTGGAGCAGCCATGTTCACACACTGACTGGACAGGTCCTATTTTTACATATTAAATTAGTGACAGGTTAAACTTTAACATCCCACACAGTTGAATAACACGAAAACGGTCCAAGAACACCTTTAGGGCGGCAAGTTCCCTTCCAGTGCTAGAGACCCAGGTTCGATCCGGACTACAGGTGCTGTCTCAATAGCCTTTGTATGTTCGCACTGTGACCGCGTGGGTTTTCTCTGAATGCTCCAGTCTCCTCACACACCCCAAAGATGTGCAGGTTAGTAGGTTAATTAGCTTCTGTAAATTGTCTCTAATGTTTCAAGCTTCAAGGTGTCAAGGTCAGTTTAGTGTCACATGTACCAATTTAAGGTACAGTGAAATTCGAATTATGTGTGGGATAGAACCAGTGCATGGGTCATCGTTGGTCGGTGTGGAGTGGTTGGGCCAAAGGGCCTGTTTCCACCCTGTATCTCTAAAACCGAAAACTAAACATTTGTAAAATTCCTGCATCAACATTTACAGGAGACAATTTAAGACATCGATTTTTTTTTAAATCTACTTGAAGTAACTGTAGGGTTAATCGGTATAATATCTTATTATACGAGCAGTATCTCCCACGCTCCAGTAGCCTCACATCAGACACAATTCAAGCTTAAATCTTGGTGTGGCTCTTGAATCTGTAACTTAATTTGGTTCTAACAGAGGTACCAACTGTCCTCCCACAACATTCGCCCCCAGATTTTAGCTCTACTGATAAAATGGCAGCCAAACTACAGAAAATGTATATTTATAAATTGAAAACTCTAATTAAGTAGTACACTGCAAAACTGACGGGCAGGGTTTGGTGCATTGCACCGAATCTGGGTTCGAGTCTAGTTCAAGTCAATGCAATGATTGTTTATTCACTGGAATCTAAACAACAGCTTGCTGAATATATGCAGCCTGAAAATCCAGTTGAAGAACCCCTATTCACTGTCGCTTTTCAAACACATGCTTCATTCTCTCTCGATTTCAGTTGTTTGAATGTTGTGGCTACAGGACTTTGAGTTATGAGCTGTTCCTCAATGAAGCAAAACCACAGCCTGAGTAGCAAACAAAACACTAAACATATCCCTTCAAGCTTCCTGTGTGGCTTCTAGAATTCTGTGATAAAAGCATCTGTGGAGACCCATCGACAAAGCTACAATGAATGACAAATTCCCTGGCTGGAATAGACTGAGTGCAACAACTGATAGCAGCTTGCTGCTAAGTGGTAACGCCGTGACACCCCTCTATTGTTATTCCACACTTCAACTGCACCTCTCTTTTACAACCAAAATTCTTCCCCGTTTTCCCAAATTTGTAGTCTGGCAATTATATTTTCTTTAGAACTGAAACAGGCGGCAGTGATCATCGACCACCAGTTTTTACAGGACAAAGCTTTTCACTGTATATAGCAATGTTACAAAATTTTGAGATTTTAAAAATCAAGTCTGTAATTTATCCCATCAGATAAAGCATAAAAATAAGTTTAATTTGACACCTAATTCACTTTCATATCTCAAGTATTTAAAAAGTTATGGCCATTTTCATACTGGGAAATGAGCATCTTGTTCCCTATTGATTTTCTATGGACATAACAAAAAAGCTGTGATCGTGAACGGTCAAAAGCCCATAACTTTCTTAAAAATTAAGAGAACTGAATGAAATTTTCAGTTATCATAGATTGAAGCATTCTGAAACAAATATAAAATAATCTTACTTGGATGACCTGAAATTAAAGCATATAATTAGTTAGTTACCTAATTGTAGCTAATTTCAGACTTCAATTACTAGATCTAAACATCTATCCATTTCTTAATAAATGATTAACATTTTTAAATAGCCTAAATGTCCAAATAATATTCACAAATAATTCACAATAAAACATGATTTTAAAATCTCATTTACATTAATTTATAGGCCAAATGGAAGGAATTTAGTGTTTAATTGCTGTAAATAAATGCCCATTTAAATCAGCTTTCCAGTGGGTCTCTGTGGAACGCGCTGGTTTAGAACGTTCACATTGCGGTAGATTTGTGCCCTCAAATGCCGAGAAAAATACTGCGCGATATAATGGGCCCAAATTGAGCTACTCGCAATAGTAAACTTTGTATAAAGGGATCTTTAGAAGCCCTTTTTAATGTAAAAATATACAACCTAACTTCTGCTATTTGCTTTATGAGACCCTGCGGTTGCTGGCGGTCGCGGGTTTAGAGATTGATTTTTAAACTACTATAACTATTATTCAAGGCCTTTAAACCTAATAATAGCTTTTGCGACGGGGTCTTCCAGCGATTTTTCGTTAATAATTAACTAGGCTGAACATTTTCGATTGGAACAGCTTAGAGAAAATCGCGTTTTAAACCCGCCCCCTCTAAACGGCGCCAAAATCGCGCACACGGGCAGCAGCAGATTTTCAACGACGCTTCAGGTAGGCTTTGCAACATACCTACTGTATAAGTGCCAATAAGCTAAACTGAACCGAACTCAACTCATTCATCCTCTCATTACACCGTCTGATTGTAATGAGTCACACGGTAGAATTGCTGCCCTACAGCGCCAGAGACCTGGGTTAAATCCTGACTACAGGTGCTGTCTGTATGGAGTTTGTATCTCCACCCCATCACCGGCGTAGGTTTTCCCCCAGTGCTTCTGTTTCCTCCCACTCCGAAGACATTCAGGTTTGTAGGTTAATTGGCTTTGGAATGAATTGGAAATTGTCCCTAATGTGTAGGGCAGTGCTAGGTCGGCACAGACTCGGTGGGCTGAAGGGCCTGTTTCCGCACTGTATCACTAAACTAAACTATGTCCTATGATCTTTGAGTGAGAGATGCACGATTTTCCTTATTTTTAATTTCATATGGAATTATCATAGCAACTCCAATCTATAACTGAGGTCTTGTACTTGATAATGAAGTTAAGACTAATGTAAGACAATCATTTAATCAATGCTCTATCCATTGACTAAGTTTAAAAAAATCCTGTTTACTAATCGTTTGGCCAAGCACGTTTTCTGCACAGCTTTCAATGCCACACAATACATAGAAACACAGAAACATGGAAAATAGGTGCAGGAGTAGGCCATTCGGCCCTTCGAGCCTGCACAGCCATTCAATATGATCATGGCTGATCATCCAACTCAGTATCCTGTACCTGCCTTCTCTCCATACCCCCTGATCCCTTTAGCCACAAGGGCCACATCTAACTCCCTCTTAAATATAGCTAATGAACTGGCCTCAACTACCTTCTGTGGCAGAGAATTCCAGAGATTCACCACTCTCTGTGTGAAAAATGTTTTCCTCATCTCGGTCCTAAAAGATTTCCCCCTTATCCTTAAACTGTGACCCCTTGTTCTGGACTTCCCCAACATCGGGAACAATCTTCCTGCATCTAGCCTGTCCAACCCCTTAAGAATTTTGTAAGTTTCTATAAGATCCCCCCTCAATCTTCAAAATTCTAGCGAGTACAATCCGAGTCTATCCAGTCTTTCTTCATATGAAAGTCCTGACATCCCAGGAATCAGTATGGTGAACCTTCTCTGTACTCCCTCTATGGCAAGAATGTCTTTCCTCAGATTAGGAGACCAAAACTGTACGCAATACTCCAGGTGTGGTCTCACCAAGACCCGATACAACTGCAGTAGAACCTCCCTGCTCCTATACTCAAATCCTTTTGCTATGAATGCTAACATACCATTCGCTTTCTTCACTGCCTGCTGCACCTGCATGCCTACTTTTAATGACTGGTGTACCATGACGCCCAGGTCTCGTTGCATCTCCCTTTTTCTTAATCTTGAATGCAAAGTTACTAACCTGAACATCATCGCTGTTGACACAAGGAGGTGCAGATGCTGGAATCTTGAGCAAAACACAAAGTGCTGGAGCAACTCAGCGACTCAGGCAGCATCTGTAGGGCGACACTTCGGATCGGGATCCTTCTCAAACTCAAGAAGGGTCTGAAAAGGATGCCTATCCATTAGACAATAGACAATAGGTGCAGGAGCAGGCCATTCGGCCCTTCGAGCCAGCACCGCCATTCAATGTGATCATGGCTGATCATCCCCAATCAGTACCCCGTTCCTGCATTCTCCCCATATCCCCTGAGAGGATATTTTTAAGAGCCCTATCTAGCTCTCTCTTGAAAGCATCCAGGGAACCTGCTTCCACCGCCCTCTGAGGCAGAGAATTCCACAGACTCCATTCCAGATTCCATTCTCTCCACATATGACTTATTTAGTCAGGTGGTGAATCTGTGGAATTCTTTCCCACAGAAGGCTGTGTTGGCCATGTCAGTGGATATTTTTAAAGCAGAGATAGATAGATTCTTGATTAGTACATGTGTCAGATGTTATGGGGAGAAGGCAGGGGAGTGGGGTTAGGAGGGGGAGATAGATCAGGCGTGGTTGAATGGCAGAGTAGACTTAGGGCCGAATGGCCTAATTCTTCTCCTATTCCTTATGATCTTGATCGATAAAAATACATCTATTGAAGCTCCTGAACACATCATTAGTGATCCATATTCCTTATGATCTTTAATGCTGTTTGTCCCTCTAAATTATTCCAGCATCTTTGTGCTTTGCTCATTATCTCTGTTCCTCTCTCCATGGATGCTGCCTGAGTATTTCCAGCACTGTCTATTTATGTTTATATTACTTACTTAAATTACTTCAAATTTAGCTCCTTTGGGTTACCCACAGAAAAAAAAGATCAAACAATAATACATTTAACGAGAATTTGCATTACATAATAAAAGTTTACAAAGCAATGAAAAATGTTAAAACACTATTTTCTGCCATCAATATCTTTGCCATTTACAAATTCTTCTTCATCATTTTCATTGTTAGAATAGGTGTAAAGTGATAAAGCCTTACCGAGATGCTTGCCTTTCACACAAACTGTATTTGACAAAACTAGCTAAAAGTACATAAAGACCAAAGCTCAAGCAAACATTTTGACACATCTCAGAACCCAGGGAGATAAGCAACCAGTATGGATATTAAATAATTCTACCGCCATTATTTCTTTTTTATTTCACCTGGTACTAAATAAATGTGATTTCTGGCTATATAAATTGACTATGTGTAAAGTGGGAATGTGTTAGCTGAAGAAAAGCCCTATTTGAAGAGCATGGTTTATTGATTTTATAAAGAGGCTTAGTTTGTGATGGTGGACAGAAATAAAATCACATTCAGAAAACACTGAAGAAGAAATAAAAATTGAAATATGGGACATTTAAAGCAATTAATAACATTAAGTATCCAGCCAAATATATATTTTTAGAAAGGAATTTACAGCAGCTGGTAGAGCAGCCCCTCAGAGTGGTAGAGATCCATGTTTGATCCTGACCATGGGTGCTGTCTATGTGGAGCTTGCACGCTCTCCTGGATAGGTTTCTGCCGAATGCTCCGGTTTTCTACCACAGCGCAAAGACACGTGGGCTCGTAGGTTAATCGGCTTCTGTAAAATTGCCCCTTGTGTTGAAAGAGTAGTTGAAGTACCAGTCTGAATGGGGGATCGATGGTCGGCATGAACTAGGTGGGCCAAAGGGCCTTTTTCCACGCTGCATCTCTAAACTAAAGTAAAGCTTCCTATTCCTATTCCTATTTCCATAGAACTCCAATCCCCATTGCAATTAACAGGGTCTCGGCCAAGTGTCTGCTTTGGCCTGGCACAAGATCCAGAAGGGGATTATACCATTGTAAATTTGGGCAAGTTGCAGTAAGAGAGAACTCCATCACTGATCGCTATGGAGACTCCAGTAGTGAACCATCCATTCACGCTTCAAACACGTCAACATGCACCACAGTTCCACGTTTCATACTTCACGTGTGGACGTCTAGGACTTACAACCACGTAAAATACTGAATGCCTGGTCTTGATCTGAAATGCCAGCACAACACCGCACAGTCCAGCCCAGTATCAGCATACTACAGGCATTAACAGGAGGGCAGATAGATAGTGTTGGGTTTGTGAGGGAAGAAGATTGAGCATTCACATAACAATGAACGGACACTGAACAATACCAGTATTGTAAGCAGAACAATTCCAAATGCTTATTCTCATTCCATGCACACAAGGTCTCATTTTCCAGGGATTTATTTAAAAAGTGTTTCTGGCAATAGACCAGAACAGATGCAAATAATCCACACCATTCTTCATTATATTTTTATTACAGTAATTCCATGTTCAACCTGGCACTCAGTGCCCTGACGGACTTATTTTCTTTGTGATGTGCCTGGTGATCTGTGGAGTACTTTCTGTTTTCAATTTACCCCAATTCCATTGCATAATATGACAAACAGTCCCTCAATAACCTGGTAGTTACATCAGGATCCTGCTTTCATAGATCAACATCCACCAGATGTTAGAGACTTTCTCGTGGGTTGCGAGAAACCTGTATTAAATTTGTCCCGAAGTGGCAGTAATTAAGAAGAATATTGTTCATTTAAGGAAGCAGCCACTTGCAGAAGGCAATGAAGCAAAATTACATTTCGTACAAATAAATGTGCTTAATGAGTTGGGGTAAATTGAAGATAGCTCACTCATCTGTTAGCTCCAATGCACTGTTTCCATTTCCTTCTTTCCTCTCTGGAAGACTGGCATAGTTTCATTGAGTCAGTAGAATGGTGTTGGATAATTTTCAATACGCTATTAAAGCTGCCAAAGATTCACGATCAGATGACAGATTTGGCAGATTGTCTTTCTCTAGCACAGGGTTATCACGGCCAAATGCTTGTATAACTAGCGTCTATCTAAAGAATCACAATTAAACTTCAAATAAGTAGCAAACTGAATCAGATGAAAGTGTAGAAACAAGGAACTGCTGGTTCACAAAAGGAGACACAAAAGTGCTGGAGTAACTCAGCAGGTCAGGCAGAGCATCGCAGGAGAACATAGATAAGGAATGGTACACAAAAAAGTTGGAGAAACTCAGCGGGTGCAGCAGCATCTATGGAGCGAAGGAAATAGGCAACGTTTCGGGCCAAAACCCTTCTTTAGATAAGGAATGTTTCAGGTCGGGAGTCTAAAGAAGGGTCTCGACTCGAAACGTCACCATTTCCTTCTCTCCAGAGATGCTGCTTGTCCCATTGAGTTACTCCAGCATTTTGTGTCTATTTTCAGGTCGGGATCCTTCTTCAGTCTAAAGTTACTCCAGAACTTTATGTATTCCTTCGCTCCATAGATGCTGCTTCACCCGCTGAGTTTCTCTAGCATTTTTATCTACCATCACTTTATGTCTTCTTCACAGATGAAAGTGTGTGTTTTTTAATAGATTCCTACTAATTGGGCAAGTTCCGTGGCTCTATTCCTCATACAATTTAATGCATTTTTAAACTTTCATTTCCTCTCTTATCTACAATTCAAACTGTGAGAAAACGACAGATCATAGGATAAAATGGTCATTGTGATTGGTTGCATCAATCACCATCATTTTTCATGTAGATAAGTTTAGAAATTTAAAACGTGATTTTTTGTACAAGTTATTGAATGTTGCCACAAATCATTTGGCCACTTAATGTCAGAAATGCTTTTAACATGTTTCCTTCCATTTAACTACCCTACTGTCTGGGGCCCTGGGGAGTTGTACCTTTCATCTGGCTCCTGAAGAACTACAGGGGGTGCTGACAGCCTAGCAAGGAATTTGCGTGGAACAAATGAAAAGGGTGGAAAAAAAACATTATTTATTGCAGAAATAGTGAATTAATTATTTCTCAGTGTTTTTAGATTTAGCCGTTAAATAGAAATTCTGAGCCATTGCCTTAGTTTAAGCTGTGGATTATTTTACGTTGCTAAGAGGTGCTTTTTGCTAAAACATTTAAAAAATAATTTGAGGCCAAGCACAGGCATTTGCACAGATCGTTATCCCATCTGTCTGGATCATGATCTCTCATCTGATTAAGGACTGATCATTAGAAATTATAGAAGGGAAAGTCTCGATTATCATTCAGGGCAGCCCAGTGGCGCAGCTGGTAGAGCCGCTGCCTTTAAGTGTACAAGACCTGGGTTCAATCATGACATCTGCTGCCGTGTGTGTGCAGTTTGCACATTCTGCCTGCGACCACATCTTTCTGCCAGGTTCTCCAGCTCCCTCCTACATCCCAAAGACATGTAGGTTGATCGGTTTGGTTGCCATGCAAATTACCATGGCGTGCACGAGTGGTAGAATAGATGAGAATGAAAAATGGTACTAATATTCATGTTAATTAATTATTTAAATATAATGTTATATATTAGCATTTAACTAGTAAACTAGCAGTTAAATATTAATATTTTAAGGCATGAATATTTTATATAAAATATTTCAGATATGATGGTCGCTGCTGTCTTGGTGGGCTGAAGGACCCATTTCACTGCTGCATTGGTACGCCAGAGACAGTTTCAGATCCACAAATCTATAATGGTATTATCAATAAGTTCTTAATTTATGATCTAAAATAGAGCAAGGTTTTGGCAAAAGATTTAAAAAATTCAAACTTTCATGTATATTCTGCCAACAAGGGGGTCAGGTGGCATCTGTGGAGGGAAATGGACAGACAATAGATAATAGGTGCAGGAGTAGGCCATTCGGCCCTTCAAGCCAGCACCGCCATTCAATGTGATCATGGCTGGTCATCCCCAATCAGTACCCAGTTCCTGCCTTCTCCCCATATCCCCTGACTCCGCTACTTTTAAGCAATGTTTTAGGTGGGGATTCCTCTTCAAACTGAAGAGTAGATTAGTCTGAAGAAGGATGCTGACCCGACATGCCATCTGCCCATTTCCCTCCACGAGGTAGGAGCAGGAGAAAGCCATCAGGTCAGCCAAACCTGCCACACCATTCCATGTGATGATGGACTCAATACCTTTTATGAGCCAGTGTCCCATCGACCTCAATCTTTCTAAAATGTATCTACATTTTTCAAAAATGTCTTCTTTAAATACCTCCAAACTTAAAGCCTCACAACGCTGAGAGGTCATAAGGTCATAAGTGATAGGAGCAGAATTAGGCCATTCA
This sequence comes from Amblyraja radiata, assembly GCF_010909765.2. Taxonomy (NCBI): domain Eukaryota; kingdom Metazoa; phylum Chordata; class Chondrichthyes; order Rajiformes; family Rajidae; genus Amblyraja; species Amblyraja radiata. Next base: position 46,644,401 of record NC_045967.1, on the reverse strand, counting down.
GCCCATCGTCTACTCTGCCATTTAATCATGGCTGATCAATCTCTCCCTTCTAGCCCCCTTCTCCCCATAACCCGACACCTGTACTAATCAAGAATCTATCTATCTCTGCCTTAATTCTATCTATTAACGGCCGCTACCGCCTTCTGAGGTAAATAATTCCACAAATTCACCACCCTCCTCATCTCCTTCCCAAAGGAACATCCTTTAATCCTGAGGCTATGACCTCTAGTCCTAGATTCCCCCACTAGTTCAAATATCCTTTCCACATCCACTCTATCCAAGCCTTTCATTTTTCTGTACGTTTCAATGAGGTCCCCCCCCCTTATTCTTATAAAGTCCAGCGAGTACAGGCCCAGTGCTGTCAAATGCTCATCATATGTTAGTTAACCCACATTCCTGTGATCATTCTTGTAAACCTCCTCTGGATGCTCTCCAGAGCCAGCACATCCATCCTTAGATACGGTGCCCAAAATTGCTCACAATACTCCAAATGCAGCCTGACCAGCGCCTCATAGAGCCTCAGCATTACATCCCTGTCGTCTGGAGGTACAACAGGGATTTTCCACCCTCAGAGAAGTTGGACTTATGAACAAGTGTTATGGCTCTACTGAACATGGTAGGAGTTAGCAAGAGGCAGCAGGGCTTTGAATGATCACATGTTAGCAGGAGGTTGAAGTGGGGTGGGGTGTGGGGAGGGGATGAACAAGTTGTAATAGTCAAATCTAGGTAACAAAAGCATAGACAAGTTTTTCAACAATAAGAGCAGTACTGTGGCACAGCGGTAGAGTCGCTGCCTTACAGTGCTAAAGACCCAGGTTCGATCCTGACTTGGGTGCTGTCTGCACGTTGCTTGTACATTCTGCCTGTGCCTTCTTTAGTCAGAGGGTGGTGAATCTGTGGGATTCTTTGCCACATGAAGGCTGTAGAGGCCAAGTCAATGGATATTTTTATGGCAGAGATAGATAGATTTTTGATTAGTACAGGTGTCAAGAGTTTATGGGGAGAAGGCAGAAGAATGGGGTTAGGAGGGAGAGATAGATCAGCCAGGATTGAATGGCGGAGTAGACTTGATGGGTCGAATGGCCTAGTTCTACTCCAATTCCTTATGACCTTATGACTGCATGGATTTTCTGCGGGTGCTCCGGTTTCCTCCCCACACCCCAAAGACGGACAGATTTGTAGGTTAATTGGCTTAGGGAAAATTGTAAATTGTCCCTAGCGTTAGGGATAGTGCTAGTGTATTGGGTGATCGCTGGTCTGTGCGGGATTGGTAGGTCGAAGGGTCTGTTTCCATCTTTAAATAGGTGAATGGAGAAATAGTGCAGAGATTCTCCAGAGATGCTGTCTGACCCGCTGAGTTCCTCTAACTTTTTGTGTCTATCTTCGAATGGAGAGGAGATGGATTCAGGAGATGTTATGGAGATAGCTGCAGGCTGCGTCGATGACAACTTGGAAAAGTTGTTGGTAAAATATGACACTAGAGTTGTAAACTTTCTGGTTCAGTTTCAAATCTAGTTCAATTTGTCAGAGAGAAGAATGGAGTTTGCCAATGGGGAACAAAGCTTGTGATGAGATCCAAATAAAGCAACATTAGCCTTCTCCGAAGAAGGGTCTCGACCCAAAACGTCGCCCATTCCTTCTCTCCATAGATGCTGCCTCACCCGCTGAGTTACTCCAGCATTCTGTGTCTACATTAGCCTTCTCAATATTTCGTTGGAGTAAATTTATGATCCTCCAGCACAGGTGCTGCCTTATCTGCTGAGTATTTCCACTATTTTTCTATTAATTTTATAACATTTGCAAGTATTGATTTTCTTCTTTTTCTTTGTCACTTAAATATTTATTGATTTTCCAGAGATATATACAAAACAGTGCAACACCATCACCATAAATAAAACAAAATAAGAAAAACAGCAACCAAAATAAAAAAATAAATAGATAGGGGGAAAAAAAAGAAGTAAATAAAAAAAAAATTGGAATAAGACCGTGTGGTTCACTTACCAAATTTAAAAAGAAAAAACATTAGTTATCTGGAGATAATTCAATATTCATACAAACATACCATCTAGTTCTATATAACACAATCTTCCCATATCTAGCTCGGCAAGTATTGATTTCCATGTTAAAAAGATACGTGGACAATTTAGGGATGGTGGGGGAATCATATAGAGGGGCCATTGAGGAAAGCTAGCGTGTTAGTATATGTGGAAACTGGCTGCGTTTTCGAATGGTATCTGAAAGTGGAAGCACTAAAGCAAAAAGGATAGATCCCAGAGGACATTAGTCCAGGAATGGGAAGGGAAGCCATTACTAATCATAATTATAAAAGATGTAATAAGTGATAAGAACTATGATAACACCAGGGCTGAAATGCAACAACTGTTTGGGACACAGATTGGGGGGTGGTGGTGGATGCAGCCTAGAATTCAAAATAACAATTATGGGAAAGGTGAACAAGTATTCGGGAGACTATTACCAAAAAATTATTAAAATTGCAATTGAAAATTGACAAGCAAAATGAAATGTGATAACACTCATTTCTGAGCATTTTGACTTCACTTGGGAAATTCAACCAAATATTTCCCATAATCATTCCCTGTTGCACAACGGATATGATTTCTGTTTCAGCCACACATGAACTGATGCCATTTTATATAAAATACACCTTCACAATAATTGATGATGAAATTGGCTCATGACAGCCCAGGAGCAACCTAAGATAGGCACAAAATGCTGGAGTAACTCAGCAGGACAGGCAGCATCTCTGGAGAGAAGGAATGGGCGACATTTCGGGTCAAGACCCTTCTTTAGACTGATGTCAGGGGAGTGGGAGGTACAGAGCTGCCCAAGTGAAATATGAGGTGCTGTTCCTCCAATTTGCGCTGGGCCTCACTCGGACAATGAAGGAGGCCCAGGACAGAAAGATCAGTGTGGCAATGGGAGGGGGAGTCAAAGTGTGGAACAACCGGGAGATCGGATGGGTTTAGGCAGACTGAGTGGAGGTGTTCAGTGAAACGATCGCCGAGCCTGCGCTTGGTCTCGGCGATATACAGGAGTCCACACCTGGAACAGTTGATACAGTTGATGAGGTTGGAGGAGGTGCAAGTGAACCTCTGCCTCACCTGAAAGGACTGTCGGGGTCCTTGGACCGAGTTGAGGGGGGAACTAAAGGGTCAGGTGTTGCATCTCCCGTGGTTGCAGGGGAAAGTACCTGGGGAGGGGGTGGTTTGGGTGGGAAGGGACAAGTTGACCTGAGAGTTGCAGAGGGAACGGTTTCTGCGGAAAGCAGAAAGCTGTGGAGATGGGAAGATGTGGCTAGTGGTGGGATCCCAATGGAGGTGGCAAAAATGTCGGAGGATTATGTGCTGTATGCGACGGTAAACCAGCATCTGTAGTTCACACCAAGAGCAACCTATAATGGATTATTATTTATTTGAACACATTAACAACAACCTACTTCTGGGACAATTTGGTTTTAATACCACAGGCCTGGAATAGGAACCCTACAAGTCTAGTCACATCCTTACCTTTGATCCTTCAGTCGCCATTGTGCCTATGACCCAAATTTATATCAAACACCTACAAGCCATAAAATAATTTTCCAGCCTTACCCCACTTTCCAACTCCTGATCTATTGCACTGAAGATTATGGTACAAGATTGAAGCTCTTTTAAAAAAAAACTATGACGCAGTTTCTCCTTCCACTACCCAATCACTTAACAATTTTCAGATATTCTCATTCTAAGTGGAAAAAAATGCCTACAACACATCTCAAATTTGTTCAGCAATTACCACAAATCTTCAGCCCATAGTTATTGACCACTGTGTTACGGGAAATTACAGGCAAGGAGGGCCAACTAAGGTCTTCAATTTTATATTCCAATTAACTCTTCCCTCATTTGCATACAAATTAATCAACCCATGTCTGAATAAAAATGTTCACAGCAACATGTTTTCCTTTCCCTACTCAGCACCATCTGAAGAAAGTGCGCATTTAGATCAAGGCCAAGCAGCAGACAGATGCTGGAAATTAGTAACTTGGATGGTGAAGGGGGAGGAAGCAGTGCAGATCTGTACCTCCAATGTGAGTCTACACAATAACAATAACCCATGACTGGGCTCTCCATCTAGTGCAGCACAATGACCATTGCTCCTAGGATAAAGTATGTGGCCAAATTCTGCTCTAAATGTTTTTATAAGTTTGCAGATGATACCGCCTTAATGGGCTGGATCTCAAACAATGGCAAGATGGAGTACGGGAAGGAGATAGATGAGTCCAAAGAATGCTCTCGACCCAAAACGTCACCCATTCCTTCTATCCAGAGATACTGCCTGTCCCACTGAGTTACTGCAGCATTTTGTGTCTATCTTCGATAGAGGGCTTAGTAGCATGGTGGCAAGTCAACAGATTGAAGGAGCTGGTCATTTACTTCACCAAACTGGCTGGAGTACATGCCCCAATCTGTATCAATGATGCTGAATTGGAAGCGGTCAAAATCTTCAGGTTTCTGACTATAAATATCACCAACAATTTATCTGGTCCAACGACCGCCAAGGAATAACAACACCTCTACTTCCTCAGAAGGCAGGTTAGTAGGTTAATTGGCTTCTGTAAATTGTCTCTAATGTCTAGGATAGAACTAGTGCATGGGTCAACGCTGGTTGGCTTGGGCTAGTTGGGCCGAAAGGCCTGTTTCCACGCTGTATTTCTAAAAGCAAAAACTTAACATTTGTAGAATTCATGCATCAATATTTACAGGAGACAACATAGGTCAAAAATCCGACGTCTCCAAAGACTTCTAGCAATGTATACAGAAGCACTGTATAAAGCATTCTGTCTGGATGTATGTGTGGGGAAGAACTGCAGATGCTGGTTTACACTGAAGATAGACACAAAGTGCTGGAGCATCTCAGCGGGCCAAGCAGCATCTCTGGAGAAAAGGTAGGCGACTACCTTTTTTGTTCATTTTCTCCCAAGATGCTGCCTGACCCACAGAAGCAATCCAGCACTTTGTGTCTGCCTGTATGGATGCATCACAGCTTGGTTTGGCAACTGCTCTGTCCAATACGGCAAGAAACTGCAGAGTTATGGACGCAGCCCAGTCCATCATACAGACCAACCTTCCTCTACCCCCACCCACCTTGCTTTGACATCATCTCCACTTCACATTGCCTTAGGAAAACAGCCAACATAAATCAAGGACCACTCGTACCATCTCCTCCTCTCACCACTCAGCCAGAAGATACAAAAGTTGAAAAGCAGTTTCCACCACCTTCAAGAACAGGTTCTTCCCCATTGTGATCAGACTGATAAACAGACCACACATACACACAGGATGAATGTCCCAATCTTCCAATCTACCTTGTAGCAGCACATACTTTTTTTTACATCTGCATATATTTTCAAAATCCTTGTATGTACACGATATTCTGCATTCTGTTTATTATTTTTCTCATTTGTACTACCTGATAACAGGCAAAACTAAGTTTTTCACTGTAACTCGGTGCACGTGACAATAACAAACCAATACTAATTATATTACCGTTCACTCGTAAAACGTTGTGCCTTACGGAACAGGCAGACTGGTGTCGAAAGGTTCAAATAGTAAATCTGACAATTCGCTGACTGTTGTTAATGTGATCAAATAAATCACAACCGATTGTCTTTTGGTTAAAATCAGCTCAAATGCTACACACCGAATTGTCAACATTGTTGAAGTGTTTGGAAATTAAATTTAGGGGATCTGAGGCTTGCTTGAAACAAATTAAGTTCAGTTTAAGAGTCAACGTTTTACAAAATATGTTACGTGTTGAATTGCATTTTGACAGGTCTGCGCCTTATTTTCATTTACGTTAAATGGGCATTACTGGGTGAGGTGCACAGCCTTATTAAGAGGAGAGTCTAGTCAGCCAACCACCATTGTAAATAGGTACGATGCATCTGCCGCACATATTGTTTGGACCACACTCGAGATGCGAAAGCAATGAATTAACAGAATTAACGTTATCTTCACCTTATTTCCTTAATGCTCTCCAGTTTGCACATTATCTCCTGCTCTTCGGCCATGCTGCTTGCAGTGGACGTGTAGCAAGAAGCTGAATGAATGCTAACAAAAGAAATCACCCTGTAGCGGCTTCACAGTCACACACACATCTAACAGCGAGCGTGTGAAGCAAAGTGAGGGAGCACGCACGCAGCACAAGACCTCGGGAGTTGCAGTCCTTTCCACCCAAAACAGAAAGAAAATTCACAAGTATGAACTACTACTCCCGTCAAGCCCTATTAAACCCCCCTCACTTCCTGTTCTCCACTGGGAAAGTAGGGAAAGGAAGCTTTTTGTTACATTTCATTCTCTGCGAAATGCCACCCAGTCAGTGAAACTTCACGCTGCGATTCCATGCATTAACAAAAAAATCAAATGCTTTCTCAACTCATGTTTTATATAAATAAATAAAAATGATTTAAGTGAAAATGGAAAATGCAAAGTTGTATATGAAACGTCTTCGAAATATAAAGAGAACAATAACTTTTAGATGTAGCCTTACATGTTTTTCGAAGTAGGTCTGATAATTAATCTACCCCTTAAATGATTTTGGCATTCTTTTTGGTTCTAAATAACCGTTCATTAGATAATAATTAGTGTTGCCAGGAGTGGAGGAGAATTACTGGAAATGAGAAGAATTCCCCAAATTGGTAATAAAGAGCAGCACACCAAATCTAGGCAGCAAATGGAGACTTAGATAAAAACACTCAAACGGTCAGGTAGCATCTTTGGGGACAAGAACAAAATTAATCGTTCAGATCAAAGACCCTCCATCAGCCTATGGAAGAAAATAAATTAGTATTAGGTTGGAGAGAAGGAATGGATAGAACAAAGAGCCTGAGGTTACCATGGGATAAACCGTAAATTAGATTGAGTTTGGTGGATTAATGAATGTTAGGGAAAGTTAATTTCTAGAATAAGGTACTTGAAGAATCAGTCATAGAATTGAACCAAAAACTGTTCCAAATGCCCCCTAAAAGAACAGTTCATTTAGGTCATAGCTTAAGGCATGAAAGTTTCCACAGATGGAGAAGATGGCATCATCATCCCCCCTCCCCACCCCTCATCATATATTAGCTGAAAAATCTAGTAGACCAGACGGCACAAAGCCAAAGGAAATTTGATTTTTTTTTGTATAAAGCTTCAAGTTATGTTAGCCATAGAACGTAAATGACAGTCACTGACCATTATCAGTGCCAGGAAAAACTTAGTTTAGTTTAGATATACAACATGGAAAGAGGCCCTTTGGCCCACCAAATCCATGTTGATCCATCATCTGTTCACATCAGCTTTATGTTATCCCACTTTCATATCTAGTCCCAATTTACAAATTAACCTACAAACACGCGCGTCTTTTCGAAGTGGGAGGAAACCGGAGGAAACCCACACATCACAGAGAGAACATGCAAACTTTACACAGACAGCACCCAAGGTCAGCATCAAACTTGGGTCTCTGGTGCTATGAGACACCAGCTCTACCAGCTATTCCATTGTGCCACCATCTGGAAAAAATATAAGTCTACCTCTGGGAAAGGAAAATTGAATTTCTGAAATTGCTTCCCTGTAGAATCGGTCATTTTAGGGAATTCTTAAGTTCTGGATTTAGACATTTTTGAGCCAAAAAACAGTATTGGCTGGTATGGTTCTCAGATGAGTGACTCAATCACCTATTTCATACCTCATTCCTGGAGATGCTGCCATCTACTCTCACGTTTAACTCTACCGTAACTCATTCAGTTAGAGTCATAGAGTGATACAGTGTGGAAACAGTCCCTTTGGTCCAACTTACCCACACCGGCCAACATGTCCCAGCGACACTAGTCCCTCCTGCCCCAGTTTGATCCATATCCCTCCAAACCTCTCCTATCCATGTTCCTGTCTAACTGTTTAGTAAATGTTGGGATAGTCCCTGCCCCAACTACCTCCTCTGGCAGCTTGTTTCATACACCCACCACTCTTTGTGTGAAAAATTTACCCCTCAGATTCCTATTAAGTCTTTTCCTCTTCACGTTAAACCTATGTCCTCTGGTCCTCGATTCGCCTACTCTGGGCAAGAGACTCTGTGCGTCTACCCAATCTATTCCTCTCATGATTTTATACACCTCAATAAAATCACCCTTCACCCTCCTGTGCTCCAAAGAATAGAATCCCAGCCTACGCAACCTCTCCCTTCAGCTCAGACCCTCTGGCCATGACAACATCCTTGTAAATCTTCTCTGTACCCTTTCCAGCTTGTTAATTTCTTTCCAATAGCACAGTGCCCAGAACTGAACACAATATTCTAAATGCAGCCTCACCAACATCTTATATAACTGCAACATGACCTCCCAACCTCTACACTCAATACTCTGACTGATGAAGGCCAATGTGCCAAACGCCTTTTTCACCACCTTATCTACCTGCGACTCAACCTTCAAGGAACCATACACCTGCACTCCTAGATCCCTCTGCTCTACAACACTCCCCAGAGCACTACCATTCACTGCTTTGGTCCTGCCCACATTAGACTTCCCAAAACACCTCACATTTCTCTGTATTAAATTCAACCAACCATTCCTCAGCCCACCTGACCAATTGATAAAGATCCTGCTGCAATTTTTCACAACACTCTTCACTATCTACAAAACTACCCACTTTTGTATCATCTGCAAACTTGCTCATCTTGCCGTGTATGTTCTCATCCAAATCATTGATATAGATGACTAACAGTAATGGGCCCAGCACCAAACCCTGAGGCACACCACTAGTCACAGGCCTCCGGTCTGAGAAGCAACCTTCTACCTTCAAGGTAAATTGGAGGAACAGAATCTCATATTTCGCTTGGGCAACTTACAGCCCAATGATATGAATAATGATTTCTCTTACTTCAAGCAACCCCAGCATTTCCTCTCTCCCCAACCCTCCCCCACCCAAGTCGCAACAGCTTCTCGTTTTCACCCAACAAACAGCTAATAATGGCTTGTTTCCTTTATCGTTGTTACTTTTTTGCATATCTTTCATTCATTGTTCTTTATCTCTCAACATTATCGTCTATATCTCCTGCTTCCCTTTTCCCTAGCTAGTCTGAAGAAGGAAAAGTAGACAAAAATGCTGGAGAAACTCAGCGGGTGAGGCAGCATCTATGGAATGAAGGAATAGGTGATGTTTCGGGTCAGACTGAAGAAGGGTCTCGACCTGAAACGTCACCCTTTCCTTCTCTCCAGAGATGCTGCCTGTCCCGCGGAGTTACTTTAAGTACCTACTGCACTAAGTACTTATTGTACTTTTTTGTACTACTTTGGATTGGACTACATTCTTGTGGCATTCTGTTGTTTTGCACTGTGTTAATACTGTTTACTCTGTGAGTTTCATGAGAACAGAGCATTTCATTCCCCCCTGGCATATGCCCATAAAGTAATCTAATCTGAGCACTGAACACACCCATTCTAATATAGAATTTAAAATATAAACCATTATAAAACTTGGAGCTTTTGCGCTCATCTCCACATCATTCCTAATTAAAAAGCTGCACACTTACATAGACCATTTTGCCCTTCTGCTCCTCAATTGGTGCAGGTGTCAATATGAAGAAGTCCAGCCTGAAGAATGCTGAAGTATTCACAGAATTCACAGATTCAATTTCAAATCCCAGCAGCCTTTTATTTACCCTGATGGAGATTTTGATGTTAGAAACCATATTCTGCACTCTGTATCGTCCCCTTTGCTCTATCTATTGTACTTGAGTTTGACTTGATTGCACTTACGTATGATATATCTGAACTGTTTGGATAGCGTGCATACCTTGGTACGCGTGACAATATTAAACCGAAACCTCCAGCTGTACGTTATTGAATGAGAAAGGACACAAACTTTCAGGAAGCAATGAAGGTGCAGTTGTTCATGGCCTAAAGAGAAGGTAGCAACACATTAAATGTGGACATCAGGTGAAAGGGGAACCAGGGTCAGATAAATGCAAACAACTTAACGTTCATACGTTCTAGGAGCAGAATTAGGCCACTTGACCCATCACGTCTACTGTGCAATTCAATCATGGCTGATCTATCTTTCCCTCTCAACCCCATTCTCCTGCCTTCTCCCCATAACCCCTGACATCCTGACTAATCAATAATATGTTAATCTCCACCTTAAAATTATCTATAGACTTGGCCTCCACAGCTGTCTATGGCAATAAATTCCACAGATTCACCACCATCTGAGTAAAGAAATTCCTCCTCATCTCCTTTCTAAAGGTATGTCCTTTTATTCTGAGGCTATAGCCTTGATCCTAGAGTAGACTCTTCCACCAGTCGAAACATCCTCTCCACATTCACTCTATCAAGGCATTTCACAATTTGGTAAGTTAAGTGCCGTAACTTTATGTACCATAATGAAGTTTACCTACTCATATTTATACCTGGTGAATGACTACTTAGGTAAAAATTTGCATACGAGCACTCTGTGTATTTTGCAATCTCATTAAAAAGATGAGTGTGCGCAAAGGAAGTGGCAGGCAGGTGGTGAATAAAGCATGGATTTCTTTGTCAAATTAAATGCTAACGTAATCTAAATTTGGTAGGTGGAAAAATTATGTGTGGGTTGGTTCTGTGTGGGAACATCTAAATTGTTTATTACATTCTTTATGGATGGGTTGTGCAAAAGACAGTGAAATTTATGGGCATTCATTATATTTAGAGCAGATAAAAGCTAATAAATTGAAAATGGCAAGCAGTTGAATATGGAATGAAGTCTCTTTCTTTGCCTTAGTTTGAAAAGTCAGTTTGTAATGAGTCCATTCAGATGAAGAAAGTTACAGGTTTGATCTCAGCCTCCAGGGGTCTACTAATTTCGCTGTGAGTAGGTGTATAGGTTAAAAATAATTAAATATGTAATGCTGTTCCTGTGCTTGAAACGTGACAAATCGTCCATGTTACCCTGGAGATACAAAACACTGCAGATGCTGGAATCTTGAGTAAAACACAAAATGCTGGAGTAGCTCAATGGGTCAGGCAATGAGTCTGAGGAGGGACTGGATAGGCAATGTTTTCAGGTGGGGACAATTCGTCAGCCTCAATGTCTGCCTGGCCCTCCAGAACTTTGTACTTATGCCATCTCTCGCTCCCTGGATGGTATTTACCAATTCCTGCCAAAAACGAGAGAGAATAAGGGAGCAGTCAAATGGAAAGTGAATCGACAAATTACAGTTGTTTCAATGACAGACTTTATCGGCTGCTGGTGTCTGAAACTCTACTCTTATTTTCTGTTCTTGATGTTTTCTGTTGCATTGTTAAATATTAATTTTCTAATCTCCGGATAATTACTTAAATGGATTGTTACAAGTTTTTTTTTATAACAATCAATCCATGCATACCTGGAGAATATGGATGGAAGCATGTAAATTCTAGTTAGTCTTCCGTTAGTACATGAAATTGGAACAGATGCATTTTAGAAGGAACATAAACTGTCAGGAAAATCCATGTACAACAATTTTTCAGTGTAAAATTATTGAGAAGTAAATGTACAACTCTTCCCTTATATCAAAATATTTTTGATACATTTTTTCTAGATGTGGGCATCATTGATAAAACCAATTATTATTGTCCATTCATAATTGCTTTCAAAGTGGTGAGGAGCCACCTTCTTAAATTGTTGCAATCATTCTGGTAAGAATATTCTAGTAAAGCAGAGATATTAACACAGTTTCAATGAAGTAATAGGGATTAGTTTCTAATTCAGTAATCATGTGGCTTGGAGATGAACCAGCAGATTGATTGTGTTTCAATGTACCTTCTGCTTGGCTAAAGGACTTTGCATTCGCTAAATAAATGTACCTTCTGCTCTTATCCTTCTTGGTGGTAGAGAATGTAGATATGTGAGATGTTGCCCAAGCAAGCATCTGCACTACATGTTAAAGGAGGTAGATCCAACTAAGTCCCGAGTCTAAGCCTCATTAAAATTTGATTTTTCAGGTTCACCACCGATTTTCCGGCATCCTTGGTTCCAGAGCCATTCTGGATTATCCTTTTTTCAGACCTCCAAGAGGACTCCAAGAGGAGTCTACTGGTACTGGAATGGTCCGCCTCAGACTGCCGAGAAGCCGAGATACCGGCCCACACAGTCGACCTTGGACGTCGGCTATGGGAACAGATCTGTCCACTCAGGACTGGCCGGAGTTCCAGAGCCTCAGCTGTAGGGGAGCAGATTCGACCCACCGATTGGAGCGGAATTCCCGATGAGGTCAAGATCGGCCACAACATCTAACCTAGGTGCGACATTTTTGCTGGGACTTCCGTGGGGAATTTCAAATGCGCTCTCGTAATATTGTCTGGATTTAAGGAGGTGCTGCACCACCAGTTGCGGGATAATTGGTTGAGGACCTGTACAATAATATCAATCCAAGTATTAGTGCCATGTATTTGCATGGTGTAAGATGGAATAAAGCAAAATTATATGTTGGATTCTTGGAATGCCGGTTAAAAAATAATTGAGATCACCAATTAGAAAGCAATGTGAAGCATCCAACCAGTCAATGCACTTAAGATAGACACAAAATGCTGGAGTAATTCAGCGGGACAGGCAGCATCTCTGGAAGGAAGGAATGGGTGACGTTTCATGTTGAGACCCTTCTTCTCAATGCACTTAGTAAAAATCACTCACAGAATTTTTAGAGATAGCAACTTAAGTGACATCCTCCTGTCTATAATTTAGAAGGATCGTTATCTATTACTATTTCTATCTATCTATCTATCTATCTATCTATCTATCTATCTATCTATCTATCTATCTATCTATCTATCTATCTATCTATCTATCTCTATATCTATATCTATCTATCTATATCTATCTATATATATATATATATCTTCTATCTATCTATCTATCTATCTATCTATCTATCTATCTATCTATCTATCTATCTCTATCTCTATCTCTATCTCTATCTCTATCTCTATCTCTATCTCTATCTCTATATTTATATCTATATCTATATCTATCTATCTATCTATCTATCTATCTATCTATCTATCTATCTATCTATATCTTCTATCTATATCTATATCTATCTATCTATCTTCTTATATCTATAAAACTCTCGTGCCATCCGTCCGGCTGCCGTCCGGCTGCCTTTCTGCCTTTTGATTCGTGCCCGATACTCGCAGATGTCCAATCGGAATGGCCGATGCTCGCAGATGTCCAATCGGAATGGATCCATTTACATGTACGGCTGCCGGCTGCATTTCTTCCTTTGATTCCTTGCCACGCGCAATCCACACGCTCAATCTCCGAGATCTTTTCCATTTCGGTAGAGATTTCACTTTTCTTTCTAAGCATCCCCTCCTCATTACATTTCGTCGTGTTTAAGTACACCTTTTAATCAAATCCTTCCCCCACCCCCCTCTATTTCACAAATAAACTGGCTTCTCACCCATACAAGCAGCCATTTCAGCTTCCAACACACTTCGAAACAAAGTTGCAAGACAGGAACACTCTGAACTTTTCACTGCTGCAGCAGGCAGGGGAGGTGCAATTGGATTTTTTTTTTAATCCACTGCTGAGGGAGGCAGGGGAGTGCTGCAATCTTACTTTTGGCAACGGCTTCAGTTCCATTGGAGGAGACGGGTGCATGGTGGAATATTGGGTTGGGGGATCACACCATTGGGGGAGCAGACCCAACGGGTCTGCACTTGGTCTAGTTAATATATAAAACTCTCGTCCCATCCGTCCGACATCCGTCCGGCTGCCTTTCTGCCTTTCGATTCGTTCCCGCCGTGCGATGTCACAATGCCCGATGCTCGCAGACGTCCAATCGCAACACCCGACGCTCGCAGACGTCCAATCGGAATGGATCCATTTATATGTACAGCTTCCGGCCGCATTTCTTCCTTTGATTCACTGAAACTCCGAAACCAGACGCAGAATCGCCGACATCTTTTCCATTTCGATAGAGATTTCACTTTTCTTTCTAAGTATCCGCTCCTCATTAAATTTCGTCGTGTTGAAGTACACGTTTTTAATCAAATCCTTCCCCCCGCCCCCCCCCCCCCCCCCCCCCCCCCCCCCCCCCCCCCCAATATTTCAAAAATAAACTGGCTTCTCACCCATAGAAGCAGCACCAGCCCCAGCCCCTGGTGAACGTTCCATCGTGTGATGTCACAATGCCCAATGTTCACATATGTCCAATCGGAATGGAACCATTTACATATGCCTTTGCAGGAGCCCCAGCCCCTGGTGAACGTTCCATCGTGTGATGTCACAATGCCCAATGTTCACATATGTCCAATCGGAATGGATTCATTTACATATGCCTTTGTTGGAGCCCCAGCCCCTGGTGAACGTTCCATTGTGTGATGTCACAATGCCCAATGTTCACATATGTCCAATCGGAATTTAAGAGGGAGTTAGATGTGGCCCTTGTAGCTAAAGGGATCAGGTGGTATGGAGAGAAGGCAGGTACAGGATACTGAGTTGGATGATCAGCCATGATCATATTGAATGGTGGTGCAGGCTCAAAGGGCCGGATGGCCTACTCCTGCACTTAATTTCTATGTTTTTATGTCTCCCTCTCCTCACCCCTCTCCCTCTCCCACCCATCCCTCTCTCCCCCACCCCCCTTCCCTCTCTACCCCACCCCCTTCCCTCTCTCCCCCCGCCCCCTTCCCCTGCCCCTCTGTCCCTCTTCCACCACTCCCCCTACCCCTCCCTCCCCACTCTTCCACTTCTCTCCCCTTACCCCGCCCCTCTCCCTCCCCCACCCCTCTCTCTTCCCCTCCATTTCCCTCTCTCCCCACCCCTTCCTCTTACCCCTCTGTTCCTCTTCCACCACTCCCCCGTCCCTCTTCCACCACTCCCGCTACCCCTCCCTCCCTCCCTCCACACTCTTCCACTTCTCTCCCCCTTCTCTCCTCCCCCCTCCCTCTCCTCACCCCTCTCCCTCTCCCATCCCTCTCTCCACCACCCCCTTCCCTCTCCCCCCCGCCCCCTTCCCCCTATCCCTCTGTCCGTCTTCCATCACTCCCCCTACCCCTCTCCTCCTCCCTCCCCACTCTACCACTTCTCTCCCCCCACCCCCTCCACTCTCCCTCCCCACTCTTTCCCCTCTCTCCCCCCACCCCTCTCCCCCTCCCTCCCTCTTCCCCTCCCTCCCCTCTTCCCCTCCCTCCCCTCTTCCCCTCCCTCCCCTCTTCTCACCACCCTCCCCCCACCTGTGTGTTTGGGGGGGGGTTTAATGTGAGTGTGATGACGCAGCCCCCCCCCCCCCCCACCAATATTTCAAAAAATACTGGCATCTCACCCATAGAATCAGCCCCAGCCCCTGGTGAACGTTCCATTGTGTGATGTCACAATGCCCAATGCTCAAAGACATTGTTGCCATAGAGGGAGTCAG
This sequence comes from Amblyraja radiata, assembly GCF_010909765.2. NCBI lineage: Eukaryota > Metazoa > Chordata > Chondrichthyes > Rajiformes > Rajidae > Amblyraja > Amblyraja radiata. The sequence continues at coordinate 46,628,996 of NC_045967.1, read as the reverse complement.
AGAAGGCTCACCAGACTGATTCCTGGGATGTCAGGACTTTCATATGAATAAAGACTGGATAGACTCAGCTTGTACTCGCTAGATTTTAGATGATTGAGGGGGTATCTTATAGACTTACAAAATTCTTCAGGGGTTGGACAGGCTAGATGCAGGAAGATTGTTCCAGATGTTGGGGAAGTCCAGAACAAGGGGTCACAGTTTAAGGATAAGGGGTAAATCTTTTAGGACCGAGATGAGAAAACATTTTTCACACAGATAGTGGTGAGTCTCTGGAATTCTCTGCCACAGAAGGTAGTTGAGGTCAGTTCATTGGCTATATTTAAGAGGGAGTTAGATGTGGCCCTTGTGACTAAAGGGATCAGGGGGTATGGAGAGAAGGCAGGTACAGGATACTGAGTTGGATGATCAGCCATGATCATATTGAATGGTGGTGCACGCTCGAAGGGCCGAATGGCCTACTCCTGCACTTAATTTCTATGCTTCTATGTTTCCCTCTCATCACCCCTCTCCCTCTCCCACCCATCCCTCTCTCCCCCACCCCCTTCCCTCTCTATCACCACCCCTTCCCCCTACCCCTGTGTCCCTCTTTCACCACTCCCTCTACCCCTACCTCCCCACTCTTCCACTTCAATCCCCTTACCCGACGCCTCTCCCACCCCCACCCCTCTCTCTTCCCCTCCCTTCCCCTCTCTCCCCCACCCCTTCCCCTACCCCTCTGTCCCTCTCCACCACTCCCCCGTCTCTCTTCCACCACTCCCGCTACCCCTCTACCCCTCCCTCCCTCCCCACTTTTCCACTTCTCTCCCCCTTCTCTCCTCCCCCTCTCCCTCTCCTCACCCCTCTCCCTCTCCCATCCCTCTCTCCCCCACCCCCCTTCCCTCTCTACCCCACCCCACCCCCTTCCCTCTCCCCCCCCACCCCTTTTCCCCTATCCCTCTTCCATCACTCCCCCTACCCCTCTCCTGCCTCCCCACTCTTCCACTTCTCTCCCCCTTCCCCTCCACTCTCCCTCCCCACTCTTTCCCCTCTCTCCCCACCCCTCTCCCCCTCCCTCCCTCCTCCCCTTCTTTGCCATCCCCCCTCCCCCACATCTCTCCCCCCATCTCTCACCCCCTACCCCGCTCTCCTTTCCCTCCCAAATCTATCCCGTTTCCCCCTCCCCCTCCCCCCCCCCTCCCCTCTTCTCACCCCCCCCCCCCCCCGCAAACGCCATTGGGGAAACTTGGTGTAGTTATTATATAAAAGTCTGTGGCTGCCGCCTGCCGTCCGTCCGTCCGGCTGCCGGCTGCCTTTCTTCCTTTTGATTCGTTCCATCGTGTGATGTCACAATGCCCAATGTTCACATATGTCCAATCGGAATGGATCCATTTACATATGCCTTTGCAGGAGCCCCATCCCATGGTGAACGTTCCATTGTGTGATGTCACAATGCCCAATGCTCAAAGACATTCTTGCCATAGAGGGAGTACAGAGAAGGTTCACCAGACTGATTCCTGAGATGTCAGGACTTTCATATGAAGAAAGACTGGATAGACTCGGCTTGTACTCGCTAGATTGAGGGGGGATCTTATAGAAACCGACGTTGGGGAAGTCCAGAACAAGGGGTCACAGTTTAAGGGTAAGGGGGAAATCTTTTAGGACCGAGATGAGAAAAACATTTTTCACACAGAGAGTGGTGAATCTCTGGAATTCACTACCACAGAAGGTAGTTGAGGCCTGTTCATTGGCTATATTTAAGAGGGAGTTAGATGTGGCCCTTGTGGCTAAAGGGATCAGGGGGTGTGGAGAAAGGCAGGTACAGGATACTGAGTTGGATGATCAGCCATGATCATATTGACTGGAGGTGCAGGCTTGAGGGCCGAATGGCCTACTCCTGCACCTAATTTCTATGTTTCTAAGTTTCCCTCTTCACACCCCTCTCCCTCTCCCACCCATCCCTCTCTCCCCCACCCCCTTCACTCTCTACCCTATCCCCTTCCCTCTCTCCCCCCGCCCCCTTCCCCCTACCCTTCTGTCCCTCTTCCACCACTCCTCCTACCCCTCCCTCCCACTCTCCCACTTCTCTCCCTCACCCCACCCCTTTCCCTCCCCCACCCCTCTCTCTCCCCCTCCCTTCCCCCTCCCTCCCCTCTCCCCCCCACCCCTTCCCCATGCCCCTCTGACCCTCCCCACTCTTCCACCTCTCCCCCCTCCCACTATCCCTCCACACTCTTTCCCCCCTCTCCCCCACCTCTCTTCCCCTCCCACCACACTCTTCCCCGTCCCTCCACACTCTTACCCCTCCCTCCTCCTCTCCGTCCCCATCCCTCCCCCCCACATCTCTCTCCCCTCCCCATCCCTCTCTCCTCCCTCTCTTCCACTTCACTTCTCTCCCCCCTTCCACCTCCACTCTCCCTCCCCACTTTCCCCTCTCTCCACCCACCCCTCTCCCCTTCCCTCCCTCCTCCCCTCCCTCCCCATCCCCACCCCCCCCCCCCCCCACCCACATCTCTCTCCCCATCCCCTCTCATCCCCTACCCCGCTCTCCTTTCCCTCCCAAATTTGTCTTGTTTCATCCTCCTCCTCTCCCCTCCCTCCCCTCTTCTCACCCCCCCTCTCCCCACCTGTGTGTTTGGGGGGTGGTTAATGTGAGTGTGATGCCTCAGCCCCCCCCCCCCCCCCCCCCGCAAACGCCGTTGGGGAAACAGACCCAACGGGTATGCACTTGGTCCAGTATCATTTAAAAATAGATTATATAGGAATTATATATGGATGTCTTAACTGTTTACAGCTACATTGGCTTGACGATTGCAGTCAGTGGAGAACTGGCGGGGCACACCATTCATTTCTAAAGTAGCTGCTCAAAATGATTTATAATCTAAAACTGGGATTTCCCTTTTTCATCTTTATATTAACGTCAAGATGCCAGGTCAAAAGAATTGCAGATGTACAGCCATAGTAATATAATCAAGATAGTTAGATAGAAAAGACATGGAATCCAGGTCAACCATTGCTTACTAACAAAAAACACCTTGACTAAGAATACATCAATGGAGAAGAAATTACACCTGTTACATCAGTTTTCAAGGGAATCAAAAATAATACCAATTTTGGGATAAAGTTCCACACCTGAACTTTAGCACACGCGTCATGGTGATCCTACTGGTAAAAGTAAGATTTCAGGTTCCATTGAATACAGATAATTAGGGGTCTGTTGTAAGAAGGAACTGCAGATGCTGGTTTACACCAAAGATAGACACAAAATGCTGGGGTAACTCAGCGGGTCAGGCAGCATCTCTGGAGAAAAGGGATAGGTGACGTTTCAAGGAGACCCATAATCAGATTTTGAGAAAAGGAATAGGTGACATTTCAGGTTGAACCCATCATCAGACAGGAGAGGAATAGGTGATGTTTCAGGTCAAGACCCTTCATCAGACCCAGTCTGATGAAGGGTCTCGACCCGAAATATCACCTATTCCTTTTCTCCAGAGATGATGCCTGACCAGTTGATTTACTCCAGCATTTTGTGCCTATATATTAGTGGTCTGGTATCAGCTTGAAAAACAAACTGTAAAATATGATAGTGCTGAGCACGGGTCAATCCAGGTCTATTTTACGCAAATTTCAAATGTCTGCATGCTGCAAAAACCAATGATTACAAACAGGCTGCCAAAAGGTGCCACCCAAAAACACATTCCTTTAAACAAGTTTACTTTAATGTGCAGCCAGAATTGGGACTTCATTCATTACTAACAAAATATTACCGCAGGGACCTTGGCTATGTTTAACAGTTTTTGTTGATGGATTCCTGGAGGCTACACTACACAAATTTCTCCCTCAAAACCACCACCTAACAACAGCAACGCCGCCACCTTCATCCTCATATAGATAGATACATAGATACATAGAAAATAGGTGCAGGTGTAGGCCATTCGGCCCTTCGAGCCTGCACCGCCATTCAATATGATCATGGCTGATCATCCAACTCAGTATCCCGTACCTGCCTTCTCTCCATACCCCCTGATCCCTTTAGCCACAAGGGCCACATCTAACTCCCTCTTAAATATAGCCAATGAACTGGCCTCAACTACCTTCTGTGGCAGAGAGTTCCAGAGCTTCACCACTCTCTGTGTGAAAAATGTTTTTCTCATCTCGGTCTTAAAGGATTTCCCCCTTATCCTTAAGCTGTGACCCCTTGTCCTGGACTTCCCCAACATCGGGAACAATCTTCCTGCATCTTGCCTGTCCAACCCCTTAAGAATTTTGTAAGTTTCTATAAGATTCCCCCTCAATCTCCAAAATTCTAGCGAGTATAAGCCGAGTCTATCCAGTCTTTCTTCATATGAAAGTCCTGACATCCCAGGAATCAGTCTGGTGAAACTTCTCTGCACTCCCTCTATGGCAATAATGTCCTTCCTCAGATTTGGAGACCAAAACTGTACGCAATACTCCAGGTGTGGTCTCACCAAGACCCTGTACAGCTGCAGTAGAACCTCCCTGCTCCTATACTCAAATCCTTTTGCAATGAATGCTAACATACCACTCGCTTTCTTCACTGCCTGCTGCACCTACATGCCTACTTTCAATGACTGGGGTACCATGACACCCAGGTCTTGTTGCATCTCCCCTTTTCCTAATCGGCCACCATTTAGTTTGCTTTCCTGTTTTTGCCACCAAAGTGGATAACCTCACATTTATCCACATTATACTGCATCTGCCATACATTTGCCCACTCACCCAGTCTATCCAAGTCACCTTGCAGCCTCCTAGCATCCTCCTCACAGCTAACACTGCCCCCCAGCTTAGTGTCATCCGCAAACTTGGAGATGTTGCATTCAATTCCCTCGTCCAAATCATTAATATATATTGTAAATAGCTGGGGTCCCAGCACTGAGCCTTGCGGTACCCCACTAGTCACTGCCTGCCATTGTGAAAAGGACCCGTTTACTCCTATTCTTTGCTTCCTGTTTGCCAGCCAGTTCTCTATCCACATCAATACTGAACCCCCAATACCGTGTGCTTTAAGTTTGTATACTAATCTCTTATGTGGGACCTTGTCGAAAGCCTTCTGAAAGTCCAGATACAACACATCCACTGGTTCTCCCCTATCCACTACTAGTTACATCCTCGAAAAATTCTATAAGATTCGTCAGACATGATTTACCTTTTGTAAATCCATGCTGACTTTGTCCAATGATTTCACCACTTTCCAAATGTGCTGCTATCCCATCTTTAATAACTGACTCTAGCAGTTTCCCCACTACCGATGTTAGACTAACTGGTCTGTAATTCCCCGTTTTCTCTCTCCCTCCCTTTAAAAAAAATATATTTATAAGAAGTTAAAGTGCAGAAAAGAAATAAAGATTGTACAACCATTTATTGTTGCCTTTTTAGTCTTTCTGCCAAGGTCTGCTCATAATAATTTTCAGGAGATTTTGAGATTGGATTCTGAATCAGGATTGCCTCATCAACACCATCCCCCCCCCCCCCCCCCACCCCTCCCCTCTCCTCCGCCTCCCTCTCCGACCGAAGCCCGGCCTGGTTCTACTACATAGAATAGATATATTCTATATGACTAATTGGCTTCATGACATCCACCTTTAGAGGTTACAGAACAATATGGCTATTAAAATGATGCCCGAAGCCCAATTTCAAGCGAATCTTGTCTCCAATTTATACCATGTAAACTCACTGCTTTTCACAATTGAGCATCTAGGTCAATGATGAAGACTTATTTTTAACCACCATAAATGCTCGTTCACTCATTATATTTGTTTATTATAATCACGGTTGTGCTAATTTGCTGTTACAAAACTGAAATGCTTTTAACTTTGTTACTAATCTTATATGTTTTCTTTAATCTCACAAGTTTACTTTAATGTGGAACCAGAACAAGAACTGCATTCAATGCTCAAAGACTATAGCTGCAGGCCTCTTGGCTAGGTTTAACTACTCTCGGTAATGGGCCTGTCCCACTTAGGCGATTTTTTAGGCAACTACAGGCAACTAGTTTGTCGCCTCATGTTCGCCGGGAATAGTCTCCTCAGTCGCGCAAAAAGTCGTAGCGTCTTTCCGGTCGCCGCTAAATTTTCAACATGTTGAACATTTTTTGGTGACAGTGGGCTTGACGCCAATGTGCGCAGCTTGACTTCTCCTGACGTAGGTGCTGTCGTAGGTTGTCGCCAGGATGACGTACGTTGTCGCCGGTTTTTCGGCGACCTGCTACGACTATGACAGTCGCCGGCAGTTGTCTAAAAATTCGGCAAGTGGGACAGGCCCATTAGGGATAACGAAAGGATAACTGCTTGTAGTGGCATGCAAAACATATAAGCCCTGTTAATTATGATTGTGCAGTTAATCATTATTATGACTTGGTGCTTGGCACTTGGTACTTGGTTTGGTTGATAATTTAGCAAGGAAGGATTAATCACCACCTGGCAGTTCCTGGATTTCACAACTAGGATTGGCAAGGTAAATGCAAATTGTTGGTGCAAGACTTTTTTGTGAAATAAGACACAGGAGCAGGATTGGGCCATTCAGCACATCAAGTGTACTCCGCCATTCAGTCATGTCTGATCTAATTTTTCCCTCTCAACCCCATTCTGCTGCCTTTTCCCCATAACTTTTGACACCTTTCCTTATCAAGAATCTTTCGATCTCTGATTTAAAAATACCAAATGACATGGCCTCCACAGATGTCTGTGGCAATGAATTCCACAAATTCACCACCCTCTGGTTATAGAAATTAATCCTTAGGTCCATTCTAAAGGTACGTCCTTTCATTCTGAGGCTCTCTGGTTTTAGACTCTCCTTTTAAAGGAAACATCCTTACGACATCCACCATATCCAAGGATAGGCCTTTCATCATACGGTAGGTTTCACTGACATCCCCCCTCATTTGCCTAGTGGGACGGCACAATGGCACAGCATTAGAGTTGCTGCCTTACAGTGCCAGAGACCCAGGTTCGATCCTGACTATGGGTGCTGTCTGTGCGGAGAAACATATAAAAGACTTTAAAATTCTTAAATGATTGGACGGGCTAGATGCAGTAAAACTTTTCCCAATGTGGAGGGAGTCCAGAACCAAGGGTCACAGTTTAAGAATAAAAGGGTAGATCCATTTAGGACTGAGATGAGGAAAAACATCTTCACCCAGAGTGTTGTGAATCTGTGGAATTATCTGCCACAGAAGGCAGTGGAGGCCAGTTCACCGGATGTTTTCAAAAGAGAGTTAGGGCTAAATGAATTAAGGGATATGGAATGGCAGTGCTGGCTCGAAGGGCCAAATAGCCTACTCCTGCACATATTTTTCTGTTTCTATGTACGTTCACCCTGTGACTGTGTGGGTTTTCTCCAGATGTTCCAGTTTCCTCCCACACTCCACACTCCAGGTTTGTAGATTAATTGGCTTCTGTAAATTATAAATTGGCCTTAGTGTGTAGGATAGTGCAAGTGTACGCAGATCGTTGGTCAGCGTGGACTCGGTTGGCCGAAGGGCTTGTTTTCACGCTGTATTTCTAAAGTCTAATGTAAACTCTAAATTCCAGCGAATACAGGTCCAGAGCCTTCCAATACTCCTCATACATTAACCCAATCATCCCCAGAATTATTCTTGTAAAATTGCTTTTATATATTAAAACAAACATGACAGATAATCTGTTTAACAAAGTTAATTAAGGGAGTAGGAGCAGTCACTGTGGGATGCTAAATGCTTTCTGCTGCAAAACTGAATCTGCCCGTGTTAAGTATGTGCTGACTTTAAAAATCCTATTCTTCTGGACCATATCGAGCAAGACGGAGTCAAGCAATATTTGCTTGATGTTCAAAGATATTATTATCATCTGTTCGAAGGCTCTGGTTTCTTTTCTGAGGAGATGGAAAAATCACATTTATCTTATTTGAAAAGAATGGAGGTGATTGGAGGTGCAGGTGATTTTACGTTTAATATTTGACCCTTAACCAACTTTGATAAACAGTTGATCTGGTCATTTAAAAAATTTAAATCAGCTAATTTACTTTACTAAATCATTGTTAATGACCTCTTACTGATTCTGTTGGAAGTGATTGGTATCAGGGACTCAGCAGGGGTATAGGACATTCCAAAAATATGGTAGATTATTGGTCACATTATTGAATTGGCATCCACTTTTGTTCCAGATATATGCTTGAATCCCACTACTGCAACTGGGCAATATGTTCAAAATACAAAATAAATGATTTTGTTTCAAGAAGGAAGCTAGACTCTAGTGGAGTGACTGTGTGGGTGAGTGTGTGGAAATGAAGCGCGAGGCTTTGACTCGAGAAGCTTCAATGTATTGTAGAGGGTGATGGCGAGATACGGTACATTCTGCGTTTTTTTTACGTTTTGTAAATCTTCCTTGGTCTAGTGCAATTAGGGCAGCGATATGCTTCTCCTCAAGTCAAGTCAAGCTTATTCGTCACATACACATACGAGATGTGCAGTGAAAGTGGCAATGCTCGCGGACTTTGTGCAAAAAAACAAACAAACAAACAACCAAACAAACTACAAACAAAATGGAACAGAATCACATATTCTTTTACATATTAAATATTGTGGGCGGAAGGAAAAATGGAAAAAAAACCAGCAATTTACAAGAAAGCAGTAGAGTGGTACAGTAAAGTTTATCCCTGGTGAGATAGAAGTTTACAGTCCTAATGGCCTCTGGGAAGAAACTCCTTCTCAACCTCTCCGTTCTCACAGCATGACATTGAAGGCGTTTGCCTGACCGTAGCAGCTGGAACAGTCCATTGCAGGGATGGAAGCGGTCTCCCATGATCTTATTGGCTCTGGAGTTGCACCTCCTGATGTATAGTTCCTGCAGGGGGGCGAGTGAAGTTCCCATAGTGCGTTCGGTCGAACGCACTACTCTCTGCAGAGCCTTCTTGTCCTGGGCAGAGCAATTCCCAAACCAGATTGTAATATTTCCGGACAAGATGCTTCCCACAGCCGCGGAGTAGAAGCACTGGAGGATCCTCGGAGACACTCTGAATTTCCTCAATTGCCTGAGGTGGTAAAGGCGCTGCCTTGCCTTACTCACGAGTGCTGCAGCGTGTGATGTCCATGTCATATCCTCAGAGATGTGGACTCCCAGGTATTTAAAACAGCTCACCCTATCCACAGTATCCCCATTTAAGCTCAATGGTGTGTACGTCCTCGGATGATGTGCCCTCCTAAAGTCCACCTGTAGGATGAGGGAAGTCAGGGAGGCTTCCAGTTTCCCTAAGAGGTACATCAAGTTGCAGTTCCTGACAGACTGTGTAAGGTAATGTCAACTCTGTGTTAGAGTAATGTAGTCATGCCTTGGGTATGAGCAGAAAGTAGATGGGTGGCCATCAGGAAAAAGAGTGCAGAAATCCCCTCGACAACAGGTATTCCCCTTTGGATACTGTTATGGGGATGAGCGGTTAGGGGAAATTAGGAGCAGCAGTGAGGTCTGTGGTGTCGGGCCTGCTTCTGAGGCACAGGGTGAAGACAGCTCGAGCCTTTGTGATAGGAGACTCGTTATTTAGGGGGACAGATAAGAAATTCTTATTCACTTATAATTCACATATACAGTGCTTGAGCCCCAACTATCCAGTCTATATTAACAATCTAGCTGAGGGGAATGAATGTAATATTTCCAAATTTGTTAACAGCACAAAATGAAATGGAAATATTGATAATGATGAGGACACAAAGAGGCTGCAAAGGCATGGAGTTAAGTTGAACGAATATCAACAATATGGCAAATGAAGTGTAATATGGAAAAACATGAAGTTCTCAACTTTGGTAGGGGAAACAGAAATGTGAGTTGTTTTAATTTGGTGAGAGGTTGGTCAATTTTGTTGTTCCAGACTTAAGGGTCTGGAACCTGACTGTTCCTCCAGTTCTAACATAACCATTAAGTACCAGCTTTATGTTCATTGATGAACATAGAACATAGAACAGTACAGCACAGACATACAGCCCTATGGCCCACAATGTTTGTGCCGAACATGATACCTACTTGAATGAATGCCTGCCCATGCTCCATATCCCACCATTCCATATTTAAAAACTATGCATCTGCTTCCCCTGGCAACACATTCCATGCACCTATCACTTGTAAGAATGTGATGGGAAGAATACTATTTAAATGCATGTTCTTTGTTTATAATTTGAGAGGAGTCCCTTGGGGGGAGTTGCTGGTTGAATTGAAGTTGTCATTCCCTCTGTGGAGAGAGGACAGACTTGAGCAATTTTTCACTTTGTCAGAAAGATGCCAGGGTTCTTAGTGTACAGTAAACAGCTAGACTCAAGGGTCAGCTTTACCTGGAGCATAAATTTTCACTGGCACAGTCGAGATGACGTTGGAACCATAGGCCCATTCTCTTAGCCATTTCCTTATATCACGGGCTGCAAATTGAATTGGCTGAATACTAACTTCGAAGATGATGCAGAATTTTCCTCTCATGAGAGGAATAGATCGGGTAGATGCACAGAATCACTTGCCCAGAGTAGGTGAATCAAAGGCTAGAGGACATAGGTTCAAGGTGAAGGGGAAAAGATTTAATAGGAATCTGAGGGGTAACTTTTTCACACAAAGGGTGGTGGATGTATGGAACAAGCTGCTAGAGGAGGTAGTTGAGGCTGGGACTATCCAAACGTTTAAGAAACAGGTAGACAGGTACATGGATAGGACAGGTTTAGAGGGATATGGACCAAACACTGCCAGGTGAGACTAGTGTAGCTGGGACATGTTGGTTGGCGTGGGCAAGTTGGGCCGAAGGGCCTGTTTCCACACTGTATCACTCCATCTATATAATTAAAACACAAATCTTGACCTCTTCCTGTTTGCACTACATATTGATTTTAGAAAAAACGCTACCACTTACAGCTGTGATTTTTGGCCATCTTACTCAGTCACCCTCCGCTGCAGAGGACAAGAGGATTTTTCCCATCGATGAAAAATAAAAGACTTATTAATGTTTAAAAAATGTTGAGATTCACTCTCCTGTCAATCACGCCAAGAAGATCACGCCCCTTCCGGTGGGAGGGAGGACAGACTATAAAACCCGGAAGTGTGGACTTGCCTCAGTCTCTGCAAGATGGGGGAGCGAGAGGTCACGACTCTCAGTCTGAGCGGTGAATAACACTGAACACATGTCTACTAAACTGTGAGTGCCCTTAATGTGGTTTGAAAATGAAAATGTGGTTGGTTTGAAAAAGCAAAGCAAATGTGGCGGTGGTGGCTGGTTTTAAAAAGGAAAGCAAATGTGGTGGTGGTGGTTTGTTTGAAAAAAAGCAAAGCAAATGTGGTGGTGGTTGGTTTGAAAAAGCTAAGCAAATGTGGTGGTGGTCGGTTTGAAAAAGCTAAGCAAATGAGGTGGTGGTCGGTTTGAAAAAGCAAAGCAAATGTGGTGGTGGTTGGTTTGAAAAAGTTAGGCAAATGTGGAGGTGGTTGGTTTGAAAAAGCTAGGCAAATGTGGTGGTGGTTGGTTTGAAAAAGCATATAATTAAAAGTCCAAACTTGACCACTGCCTGTTTGCACTGTGTATTGATTTTAGAAAAAAAGGTACCACTTATGGCTGTGATTTCTGGCCATCTTACTCACAGTCCCCTCCGCTCATCAGGTGCAGAGGATTTTCCCCATCGATTAAAAATAAAAGAGTTATTAGTGTTTAAAAAATGTTGAGATTCTCTCTCCTGTCAACCACGCCATGAAGGCCACGCCCCTTCCGGTGGGAGGGGGAGGGCCTATAAAACCCAGACGTGTGGGCATTGCTCAGTATCTGCAAGATGGGGGAGAGAGGTCACGACAATCTGTCTGAGCTGTGAACCAACTGTACACACTGAATATCTACTGAACTGTGAGTGTGGTTTTTATGTCGTTTTTATGTGGTTTTTGTGTGGTTTTTGTGTGGTTTTTATGTGGTGTTTTATGGTGGTTTCACCCTGCTTGAAATGGTATGAAACTGCATTTGAATTTGGTAGCCTTGCACCCTGCATGAAATGGTATGAAACTGCATTTGAATTTGGTGGCCTTGCACCCTGCCTGAAATGGTATGAAACTGCACTTGAATTTGGTGGCCTTGCACCCTGCATGAAATGGTATGAAACTGCATTTGAATTTGGTGGCCTTGTACCCTGCATGAAATGGTATGAAATTGCACTTGAAGTTGGTGGCCTTGCACCCTGCTTGAAATGGTATGAAAATGCATTTGAATTTGGTGGCCTTGCACCCTGCTTGAAATGGCATGAAGCTGCACTTTAATTTGGTGGACTTGCACCCTGCTTGAACTGGTATGAAACTGCACTTGAATTTTGTGGCCTTGCACCCTGACTGAAATGGTTGGAAACTGCCCTTGAATTTAGTGGCCTTGCACCCTGCTTGAAGTGGTAGCAAACTGCACTTGAATTTGGTGGCCTTGCACCCTGCTTGAAGTGGTAGGAAATTGCACTTGAATTTGGTGGCCTTGCACCCTGCTTAAAATGGTAGGAAACTGCATTTGAATTTGGTGGCCTTGCACCCTGCTTGAAATGGAATTTCAAGGAATAGCCGTGAGTCAACTGCCAGCCCACCAGCCGTGAGTGAGTGAGCTGCCAGCACGCCAGGCTTGAGTGACTGAGCTGCCAGCCCAATAACCCATTTGGTCTACAATGTCCATACTAGCCCTCTGGAAACCAGTCCCTTCAGCCCATAACACCCATACTAGCGCTCCAGAAAGCCCCCCCCCCCCCTCTCGCAGTGGCCACCAATATTGGAATTGGAGGAGAGGTGGAATATTGTATTGGAGGACCAGCCCTCCCGTGTGACCATGGGACCCAACGGGTCCCACTTAGTCCAGTTATTCTATAAATGGTGGCATTTATTACAACATTCACTGAATTTCAAACTAATTCTTTCATTCCGAAGCCGTTTAAAACATTTCTGAGACACACACGATCTGTATCTTAATCTGTAAATTATTAATCCTCCTAATTAAATCATGCTATTTTGGTATTAAATATCGACATCAATATATCATCAATATCATTTTGATTATTTTGCTAATTTGGGTGCTGAAATTGTGAATTATGGGATTTATAAAACAACATGACATACAAGTGGACACATATAATCATGTTTTGCCTATGTTAATCACATGATTCCCAATGCATTTTATTACCCAAATGAGTTTTTTTTGGAGTGTATTGATAGAGGCTTAAATCAAATGTTAGCTGGCCAATAGCCAAGCAAAATGGGCAAGTCAAGGCATGGGGTTGTAAACAAATAGGCAAATTTTGAGCCTGTAGAGGGAAGTGTCGAGTATTGAAGTCTATACGAGGGGGAAAAAGCAGAGAGAAAGAGCCGCAGGATCATGAACGAACGAGGTAGCATCGAGGGGAAGAGGAGGAGGCAGAAGCAGAGGATCAGCCGTTTCCTGCTGTAGCTGTAACAGGGCAAAGAGAGAACGAGGAGGAGGAGGTTTAAAGCCGGCTCGGTGGGGTTTTATTTTTGAGCTGTCACCTATTGAACGAAATTTAAAAGCCCCTCCGGCTTGCACGATCGAGGCGTGGAGAGGATAATGCTGGACTTCGTGATCCCGTTGAGTAGCAGCGCCAGGCTGGAGAAGCTCATCCCTCACATCGAGAGGCTGTTCAGGGTGAGAGTGAGCGTCGGGCCTGCGGCGGAGAGCAGCAGATGGGTCCACATCGAGCAGGCAGCAGAGGTACAGGAGGGGCCCAGGAAAGCAAAGGTGAGTCTCCCACCACAGCCACTGCTCCCCCGGCTCATCTTACCTCGGTCCATTGTGCATTGAGATTGCCCAGCGGGGCTGGAGAGATGGGAAACTGCACTTGTTGCTATGAGACGCACAAGAAGCACCGGCTGGGCCTTGTGTGCTCCATGGATCAGCCAGGCCCCTGCCTTTTGCTGGATCTCTGGCTTTGTACTGGAGCTGGAAGCAAGGACAGTGCATTTGGTGCAAGGGAAGTCTTTTAAAGATCGAGATAAACAAAACATTAACTTGGAAAGGGTTGATTTCCCATCTCTTTACAACCTTGTTTGAAATGGATCAAAATCAATGCTCGAAAAATCAAGTGTTACTGTTATATTTCTGACTGATGAGCTCACCTTTCAAAGGCACGATCAATTGTGATTCAATAGGCAGATCATGTTATGTTAACATTAAGAAATTTAGTCATCCTGCACGTATAATTAAGTAGTTTAAAAAAAAAAAAAAAAGTAATCTGTAAACGTTGACTGTTATTTTTGTATGTAGTACAATTTAAAAACTGTTATATCAGGAGCAAGTTTCTCAATATTGAAAGAAGTGGAAATAGTTGACTGTTTTCGACTTTATATCTTCGAGAGGCAGAAAGGTGTTCTAGGAAGATAATGAATCCACCGTTGCTACCAACTAATGTTGGGAGTTTTACACACTGAAAGGTTCTGTCCTTATTTGTCTCAGGCCTCTTGATGAAGTGCTTTGTGGCCTGGCATGTTAAACATTGTTTCTATCCTTCAGTTGTAAAACAAATCATGGCAGGTTTTATTGACTTGGATAACACATAATAAACAGTTGTAATTGCTCTTCCCATAATTTGTATTTTTGATTACCAAATGGCATTTAAAAAAAAGATTGGAGTATTTATCAGTGAAGCAAAACTCCATATTTTAGCTTCCATTGTTACCTTTAACATATTGTGCAATTTCTGTTGATATGATTGAAGGGTACTTTTAACTGTTTAACACTCGTATAATGATTTACTAATAGCAAAAAAAGTTGTTTTTAAAATTGTGAATAATTCATGGCCTTTGTAGTTTGTGCAGCCTGCTGATCTTCATAGTGTTCTCCTTGTCGTTAGATTTTAAAAGTATGTTTGAAAAAAGTAGATGTGCTTATTTAAGTCAAATAGATGATTGTATACAGTCTGAAGAAAAGTCCCGATCCAAAACGTCACCTATCCTTTATCTCCAGAGATGCTGCCTGACCCGCTGAGTTACTCCAGCATTTTGTGCCTATCTTTGGTATAAACGAGCATCTGCAGTTCTTTGTTTCTAATAGATGGTTACTTCAACTGTAGTTCTTACAAATACAAATTTCTCACAAAACAATAATTTCTGATTGTTTTGTGAGAAACGACCAGACTGCTATATCTTTCTGAATGTAAAATGGAACTATCTTATTAGCATTTTTTTCTTTGGAAAATAAAGACAAAAGCTGGGCCTGTGGTTGATGGCTGATAGAGTTTTAAATGTTTGGATATTGCTGAAATAAGGAATGAAGTGAAAAGTTATGCTGTTCTGAGATATAATGTTAACTTGAGTTGGCGGCGCCATGGTAAACCATATATTCTATGGTCACTGATTAGCCTTCAAAGTAGCAATATAAAGATGATTAAATGGCTACCAGCTCCTCGAGGTTTAACTATATTTATTTTCATTAGATTCTGTAGAGTCAGTGTCATACTTTGTGACGCAATGGTTAACACACACATGATTTCTGGAACAAGCAGCTTCTGAACTATGATTTTAATAAAATCTTTCAGTTTTTGCTGTCTCTCAACATTATTTCTGTTTAAAGCAGTTAAACATTGAATTCCTAGAAATAAGTGATAGTTTAGATTTGTATTTGCTCTTATCTTGTAATAATGCGGTCAGAAACGTGCTGGATTTTACTCCACCCAACGTGTTGGAGCGGTTTTCAACTCTTGGAGAGTTGGCTGTAAAACAAGAATAGATTATTGGGACATATATATTTAAAACATTCTGAATAAATATGTTTAAAATTAGTTTACAGATCATTTGTAAATTAATGGGTTTGCTTCATTGTAATAAATAACCTGAGAACTGTTCTGTGAAATATTGTGGTCAAAATAACATTTTGAATTGTACAAATTCTTCCGCTTTTTGTTTGCAAACTCAACAATCAAAGTTGTTTGCTGTAAGTTTTCATTTTGGATTATTAAATGATGTACTCCGTAATAAATATCGCATTCAAATGTTTAAAAAGTGTCCTGGGGAGCCGCGTGCACGGCCGGAGTGTCCCGGGGAGCTGCCGCCCCGATTCAACCGTGGCGCTGATGCGACGACCGGAACGCGCCCCGGTAGGCCTCCCAGGGGACTGCGGGGAAGCCGGTCGGCGAGGCCTGTCTGGGCCAAAGGAGCCTCAACGGTGGCGGTGATGGGAGCCTTGGCTGCAGCAGCGGGAGCCTCGGCAGTAGCGTGAGCCTCAACAGCAATGCCATCCTCAGGTGCAACGGGGGCCTCGGCGGCAACTGGGGACTCAGCAGCAACGGAGCATTGGCGGCGGCAGTGAGAACCTTGGTGGTGGTGGAGCATGATGGGGGGAGGGGAAGACAATGGGGACCACCGAGAAGAACAATGGAGGACCCGGCATGGGGGGACCGCCATGAGGGACGGTGGAAGAACAAAGGTGACCCGGGGAGGGTGGAGCACTGTAGTTTTAGAATCCTCTGACCAGGGGATAAGCCTGTATTAGTTTGTTCGTTCCGGTTTAGGTGCTGTGCACACGGCAGCCAGCCAACAGTCGCTTATCCTTTTTTCACTTTTAATTTCAAGTTTTTGTTTACCTTGTCGTGTGTTGTGACTATTGGCAGAACAATTTCCCTCCGGGGATGAATAAAGTTTATCGTATCGTATTTTTAATGTTGCTTGTGTGCAGTATGAGTAACTTTCCATCTTATTTGTCGCACGGTCTACTTGATAAACATTGGCACTTTTTACGTCCTTCATTCATTTGCTTTTCAGCAGAAGTGAGGGGTCTATTCTCAAGTGTTTCTCATCATTGATCAATATGTTCTCAACTCTTTTTGTATTAGACTTGGCTTTTTCACTCTGCATATTCACAATGATGAATTTGCCACATTCACTTTAGTTTCCCATAGCAATGTAGTTCAGTTCCAGACTTGAAAGACCACCTATGAATGTGATATTTATTTTTCATTGACTTTAGTGGATTTTGAAAAGAATCCTATTTTCCTGTTAGTTAAAGGCAGTTTTATGTTTTGGGCTCATTTCTCTAGTATTAGTCGTAGAGTCATACAGCGTGGAAACAGGCCCTTCGGCTCAGCACTGCCCACACCGGCCAACATGTCCCAGCTACACTAGTCTACACTAGCCTGTGTTTGGCCCATATCCCTCTAAACCTGTACTATCTATGTACCTGTCTAATTGATTCTTAAATGTTACAATAATCCCAGCCTCAACTACCTCCTCGGGCAGCTTGTTCCATACACCCACCACCCTTTGTGCGAAAAAGTGATCCCTCAGATTCCTATAAATCTTTTCCACTTCAATTTAAACCTATGTCCTCTGGTCCTCAATTCCCCAACTCTGGGCAAGAGACTGTATGCATCCACCCGATCTATTCCTCTCATGATTTCATACAACTCTATAAGATCATCCCTCATACTCTTGTGCTCCAGGAAATAGAGTCCCAGCCTACTCAACTTCTCCCTATAGCTCAGACCCTAGAGTCCTGGCAACATTGGATTGACACAAGACCTCATGTGCTTTATTTAGAACTCTTACAGGCCACCAGGCTGAAGAGACTTATCAAAAGACTGGGGTGAATTTAAAAGCAGATAAACAACTGCAGTAGCAAATTTCCCTACATACCTAATTATAGGGCTGTCACCAAGGCATTTGCATATTCTTTAAGAGAGAGGTGTGTATTCCTCTTGTAGGCGTCTTGCAGTTTCAAACAGTTTATTTAAGTCATTGTCAGACCCCTTTAGCCATCTCGATTTCAATACCCTCAACCATGCTGTTATCCCTATGATGACAATTTTGTTTATTCTTTCAAAAATGCGGTTTGAAAACTCTGCAATGTTTGAGATGTGGCAATATTTCATTTTAGAATGTAGAAACAAGGGACTGCAGATGCTGGTTTACAGAAAAAGGAAACAAAGTGCTGGAGTAACTCAGCGGGTCAGGCAGCATCTCTGGAGAAACTATACGATACGATAGAACTTTATTTATCCCAGGAGGGAAATCGATCTGCCAACAGTCATAAATACACAAAATAAATGAAACATGAAATTAAAGTGATTTGGAAAGGATCGGGGATGTGCAAAAATTGAGCGGGAGGGGCGTCAGTCTCAATCTACTTCACGACCGAAGGAGGAGGAGTTGTACAGTTAGCCCCAGGTAAGAAGGATCTCCTGTGGCGTTCTGTCCTGCATCTTGGTGGAACCAGTCTGTTGCGGAAGGTACTCCACTGGGGTGAGCTGTATTGTCCAGGATTTTCTGCAGTTTGAGGAGCATCCTCCCCTCCAAGTAGTTAGGTGCAATTTCTTTTAGGGTTGGGACCCTTCTTCAAATATTTTTATACCTCTTGCCCCACGTTTAGTTTAGAGATACAGCGAGGAAACAGGCCCTTCGGCCCACCGGGTCCGCGACGACCAGCGATCCCTGCACATTAACACTATCCTACACACACTAGGAACAATTTTTACATTTACGAAGCCAATTAACATACAAACCTGTACGTCTTTGGTGTGGGAGAAAACCCATGCAGGTCACGGGGAGGACGTACAAACTCCGTACAGACAGCACCCGTAGTCGGGATCGAACCCGGGTCTCCGGCGCTGCATTCGCTGAAAGGCAGCAACTCTACCGTGAAATCAGGAATTGTATTTTAGTTTTCTATCTGCCCCCAAGGCACCTATTATTGGACCCAATGGATACTGAAGTAGTTAGCACGTGATACTGCATTGAATTTAGGTGGTCTGGCTGAAGTCCTCTTTTGATCTTGCACATTGGTCTGGACCAGGAAGACCCCTTACACCATCACTATTTAAAAGGATCGTCAATAATTTGCAGCTTGATATGGATGCATTAACAGGCATTCAGTTTGGAAAGCAGGAAGAATGAGCAGGATGCATATATGGAGGAACCAAATGCTGGGAGAGGATATTTAAGAAATGATCGAATAACTGGAAGATGTGTAATATGGTTGATGAATTTGTTAACTTTAGGTTTATTATTGTCTTGTGTACCAAGGTCTAGTGAAAAGCTTTTGCTCGCATGCTATCCAATCAAATCAGATAATACCGTACATGAATACAATCACGGGTAATAAATATAGAGCAAAGATAAAGATACAAGAATACAGGTCTGAAGCAGGGTCTCGACCCGAAACGTCACCCATTCCTTCTCTCCAGAGATCCTGCCTGAGTTACTCCAGCATTTTGTGTCTACCCCAGAATATAGAATATCGTTCTCAACATTGCGTAATAGTTCCACAGGAAAAAGTCCAATGTCTACAATGAGGTCAGTTGTGCCCCAGCTTATACCAGGACTGTTTGGAAGTCTGATAACAGAAAAGAAGTAGCTGTTATTTGCTGTTGTGCTGTTTTTGATGTGGCCACTCACTGTATGTGAGATTATTGAATTTACAGTGGCTTGCAAAAGTATTCATACCCCTTGAACTTTTCCACATTTTGTCACGTTACAACCACAAACGTAAATGTATTTTATTGGGATTTTATGTGATAGACCAACACAAAGTTGCGCATAATTGTGAAGTGGAAGGAAAATGATACATGGTTTTCAAATTTTTTTACAAATAAAAAACTGAAAAGTGTGGCGTGCAAAAGTATTCAGCCCCCCTGAGTCAATACTTTGTAGAACCACCTTTCGCTGCAATTACAGCTGCAAGTCTTTTGGGGTATGTCTCTACCAGCTTTGCACATCTAGAGACTGAAATTTTTGCCCATTCTTCTTTGCAAAATAGCTCAAGCTCAGTCAGATTGGATGGAGAGCGTCTGTGAACAGCAATTTTCAAGTCTTGCCAGAGATTCTCAATTGGATTTAGGTCTGGACTTTGACTGGGCCATTCTAACACATGAATATGCTTTGATCTAAACCATTCCATTGTAGCTCTGGCTGTATGTTTAGGGTCGTTGTCCTGCTGGAAGGTGAACCTCCGCCCCAGTCTCAAGTCTTTTGCAGACTCTAACAGGTTTTCTTCCAAGATTGCCCTGTATTTGGCTCCATCCATCTTTCCATCAACTCTGACCAGCTTCCCTGTCCCTGCTGAAGAAAAGCATCCCCACAGCATGATGCTGCCACCACCATGTTTCACAGTGGGAATGGTGTGTTCAGGGTGATGTGCTGTGTTAGTTTTCTGCCACACATAGCGTTTTGCATTTAGGCCGAAAACTTCAATTTTGGTCTCATCAGACCAGAGCACCTTCCTCCACATGTTTGCTGTGTCCCCCACATTGCTTGTGGCAAACTGCAAACGGGACTTCTTATGGCTTTTTTTCAACAATGGCTTTCTTCTTGCCACTCTTCCATAAAGGCCCGATTTGTGGAGTGCACGACTAATAGTTGTCCTGTGGACAGATTCTTCCACCTGAGCTGTGGATCTCTGCAGCTCCTCCAGAGTTACCATGGGCCTCTTGGCTGCTTCTCTGATCAATGCTCTCCTTGCCCGGCCTGTCAGTTTAGGTGGACGGCCATGTCTTGGTAGGTTTGCAGTTGTGCCATACTCTTTCCATTTTCGGATGATGTATTGAACAGTGCTCCGTGAGATGTTCAAAGCTTGGGATATTTTTTTATAACCTAACCCTGCTTTAAACTTCTCCACAACTTTATCCCTGACCTGTCTGGTGTGGTCCTTGGGCTTCATGATGCTGTTTGTTCAATAATGTTCTCTAACAAACCTCTGAGGCCTTCAGAGAACAGCTGTATTTATACTGAGATTAGATTACACACAAGTGGACTCTATTTACTAATTAGGTGACTTCTGAAGGCAATTGGTTGCACTGGATATTATTTAGGGGTATCAGAGTAAAGGGGGCTGAATACTATTGCACGCCACACTTTTCAGTTTTTTATTTGTAAACAAAATTTGAAAACCATGTATCATTTTCCTTCCACTTCACAATTATGCGCCACTTTGTGTTGGTCTATCACATAAAATCTCAATAAAATACATTTACGTTTGTGGTTGTAACGTGACAAAATGTGAAAAAGTTCAAGGGGTATGAATACTTTTGCAAGCCACTGTATGGTGATACCTTATTCAGGATTGCATTGATTTCCCCCACTATCTTCTCCCATCGACTTCAGAAGGTCTTCATAGAGGACCTTGTGGGCCCTTGTTGAAGTAGGACATCTCTTCCTTCGAACCTCTGGTACATAGACTCCATTGGAACACTGTCAGAATTTTCAGTTTCAGAATGAAAGCCAATTACAACCTGGCTTTTACCTGGTACAGGCTAAGTTTAACTGGTGATAGTGACTCTCAGATTTCAGCCCACTGCTGAGATGACAAGCCTGTGAACAGCATGATTAGCAACGACTGAATATTGAAATCAGCAGCAATTATTTGATGTGCTGCCTCCACGGAATGAAGTGGCACAGGTTAACCCATTTAGCCCTCTTGATATTTATGCATTTCCAAGTGGACTGGTTTAATCTGTTTCAACATTAACCATCTGCCACAAACCTGTCATTGTGTGATCAGTTTCCTCCAGTTTGTCATGCTCATTTCTTTGGGTGTTTGCATATTTTGATTTTATTCCTTTGGTGTCTCATGGTCTTTGTGCAGATATCTAACATGCCATTACTCATTGTCCTTTCTGCTTTTCCTTACAAGGACTTTGCATTACACCTTATCAGCCATTTTCTGCACATCCCACAAGATCTCCCTTAATTAGGCACTGGGATTTTCCAATAAAAAAATTTTCTCTAATGATTACATTTGGTCCATACCTTTTTATATTGGTAGGCTTATTGCATTTCATATAGTAAAAGTTTCACCCATAACTCAGTAAGTTCAAACAACCTTTAATTTCCACATTTATTCCTTACCTGTACAATTTTGTTATACATGCTACTACACTCATTCTGTAGAAACACTTTTCTCCACATATTTTGGAAAATTAATCTAATCTTAATTGTTATGTACTTGCCTTATTATTAGGAAATGCATAAATTGTTAATTCTTCTGAATGTAGTCAAGTTAATTTGTAATACTATTTTCCTTTTGAATTTTCTTCAGCCTTCTCGATACAATTGGATTTTCCATTCCTCTGTAAAATTGAGTCAAACTGCATGCCATCTGTTATGCCCTCACAAGAGTGCCTGATGCCCTCTTTTTCTAATTAGTTCCATGTTTCATTGGATTTTAATTTACTGGTTATGGTTTACCATTTCTGTCCATTATAATTGGCAATCTTTCTACTTTCAGTTTAGTTTTCCAAATCTGTTTCTGTTTTTACTAAACATCAAGGATTATTTTATCTCCCACTTTGCTTAAATTTCCAATTATCATTTAAACTTTGATATATTTCCATCCTTACAGTTGAAATTTTAGACATAAATCTACATTTTCTTCTTATATGGCAGATAGTTCATTTAGAAAATTATATGGAATTTCATAAACAGGCAGTCGGTCGGTATGGATTGTGATCACATAGTGAGCTCAACAACCAAATGGTCATCTTTTGAGTGGTAATTCAATTCAATTCAATTCAATTCAATTCAATTCAACTTTAATGTCATTGCACAAATACTAAGTATGGGTACAACGAAATGCAGTTTTGCGTCAGTCCGTAGTAGTAGTGCAATATAGAAATTTAAAAAAAAAGAAGATACAGAATAATCAAAAATACAGAATAATTAAACAATGGGGACGGAGGGACCGGAGAAATCTATCGGCGGGACTCCGAGTTCAGCAATGTGATGGTATAATTGTAGAAGCTGTTCCTCATCCTACTGGTACGAGTCCTGAGGCTCCTGTACTGCCTCCCTGATGGGAGGAGGGCAAACAGTTCATAGTTGGGGTGGGAGGGGTCTTTAATGATCTTCCCAGCCCGTCTCAGACACCGTTTTCGGTGGAGGGCATCCATGGCAGGGAGCGGGGCACCGATGATGTGCTGCGCGGTTTTCACCACCCGTTGTAGTGCCTTCGTGTCCGCAACAGTGCAGCTGCTGTACCATACCATGAAGCAGGTGGTCAGGATGCTCTCGATGGTACAGCGGTAGAAGTTGGTCAGGATCTGGGGGGACAGGTGGGCTTTCTTGAGCCTCCTCAGGAAGTAAAGGCGCTGCTGTGCCTTTTTGATCAGCTTGGAGGTGTTGAGGGACCAGGACAAATTCTCCGAGATATGTACCCCGAGGAATTTGTAGCTGGAGACGCGCTCCACCTCAGTCCCGTTTATATGGATGGGGGTATGACTGCCTCCTCTGACCTTCCTGAAGTCGACAATAATTTCCTTCGTCTTCTTGGAGTTGAGGACGAGGTTATTGTTGGCACACCAGGTTGTCAGGTGCTGGACCTCCTCTCTGTAGGCTGACTCATCGTTGTCACTGATCAGTCCTACCACCGTGGTGTCGTCAGCAAACTTAATGATGGCGTTGGATCTGTACTTAGGGATGCAGTCGTGGATGAAGAGGGAGTAGAGGAGAGGGCTGAGCACACAGCCCTGTGGCACGTCGGTGTTCAGTGTTATAGTGGAGGAGGTGAGGTTGTTGACCCTGACAGACTGTGGTCTGTTGGTGAGGAAATCCAGTGTCCAGTTGCAGAGGGAGGTGGAGATGCCAAGTCCGCTGAGTTTGGTGATCAAGCTGGCGGGGATGACAGTGTTAAAGGCAGAGCTGAAATCAATGAACAGCAACCTGATGTAGGAGTTGTTGTTGTCCAGGTGGGTCAGGGCAGAGTGTAGGGCCGCCGATATGGCGTCCTCTGTAGACCTGTTGGCCCGGTAGGCAAACTGATGGGGGTCCAGTGTGGGGGGGAGGCTGGCTTTGAGTTGAGCCAAGATCAGCCGCTCAAAGCACTTAGCAATGACAGGGGTGAGTGCCACTGAGCGGAAATCGTTGAGACTCCCTGTGGCTGACTGTTTGGGCACTGGCACGCTGGTTGATGTCTTGAGGCAAGTGGGGACAACACCCTGGGCCAGTGAGAGATTGAAAATGTCGGTGAAGACTGGGGATAGTTGTCCAGCACATGCCCTAAGCACCCGGCCAGGGATGCCATCGGGGCCGGCAGCTTTGCGCTCATTCACCTTGCTCAGTGCATCTTGTACAGCAGAGGTGGAGAGACTGAGGGGTTGTTCATTCGGGGGTGGAGCAACTTTGATGGCTGGGGTTTTGTTGTCCCGGTCAAAGCGAGCATAGAAATGGTTTAGCTCGTCAGGAAGGGTGGCGTTGTCTGGGGGAGGGGTGTTAACTTTATGGTAATCGGCAAGGGATTTGGTTCCTTCCCACATGCGCTTGGGGTCAGAGTTGTTTTGGAAGTGCTCCTCAATCCGCCGTTTGTGATTGAGTTTGGCATTCCTAATTCCCATTTTCAGATAATGATTGTGTGATAAGATATTGAGAGACACAACAGAAGTATCTCCCACTGCTGGTTGGCTTTTTGATTTAGACTTTAGACCTTAGAGATACAGCGTAGAAATAGGCCCTTCGGCCCACTGAGTCCCCGCTGATCAGCAATCTCACCATACACTAGCACTATCCTACACACTAGGGCCAATTTACAATTTTACAAAAGCCAATTGATCTACAAACCTGTACATTTTTGGAGTGTGGGAGGAAACCGGAGCAACTTGAGAAAACCCACGCAGTCGCATGGAGATTGTACAAACTATATACAAATAGCACCCGTAGTCAGGATTGAACTGGGGTCTCTGGCGCTGTAATTCAGCAACACTACCGCTGCGCCACTGTGCCGCCCAACTATGCTGATCTGCTTTTTTTTTCATTCAATTAATCTGGGTTCTCTTGCCTTTCAATTCTCTGAAATTGGATCATTGACATTATCTCGGGCTGGAGTTTCTAGAACAGAAGACATCTTCAGGATAAGGGGTCAGCCACTTGAACTGAAACCTCTGACGAAAGAGATTTCTTTAGTCAGAGGTTTATAAAAGCTTGCAATTTTCTGTCCTCGGAAGGCTGTGGATGGTCAGCTAATGAATATATTCAGGTCTGAGTGCCTTTGATTTTAAAATAGAAAAGCAGTCTATGTTTATGTGGATCAAATGGCAGAATGAGCTTAAGGTATAGAATCAGAAATGGTAACATTGAAATGGTAGAATAGGTACAAGAGCCTGATTGGTTCACTTTTCCAGTTACCTGCCATGCTTTGTCCTGGGTCTTCCATTCTCCAGCTTTCTTTTTAAGGGTGATTATTTCCCAAGTATTCTCCAAGCTTAGGGCCTCACATTTTAAATAAAAACATATCGACTGAATAATAGTAGTTTTGAATTTTGTCCTGGTATTTACTGTTGCAGCTATTCGTATTCTTACTTGTTCTTCACCTACAGCCACAATCTTTCTGCTTTTCAAAATACAACAGCTCTCAAAAATGACATCGGCCTACAGGGCTCGAAATTAACGGTTGCCCGGGTGCACTCAAAGCGCCGCCGGGCAACCTAAACACCGAGTCATTTTGCCCGGCTTGGCAACCAGATACTGGTTTGTACCGAAGATAGACACAAAAAACTGGAGTAACTCCGCGGGTCAGGCAGCATTTCTGGAGAAAAGGAACGCGACGGTTTGTGTCGGTGGTGACGGCTGTATTGCGTGGGAAAGATACTAGGTGCGGGGTGACGGAGAGTCGCAGCGAATGACGGCCCCCGAACAGCGGCAGCAGCGGCCGCGACAGCTGCTTGTCCCATCCATCCTGTACTGATCCTCCCATTCAAGAAGAATGGGGGGAACAGTCTGAAGAAGGGTCTCGACCCGAAACGTTGCCTATTTCCTTCGCTCCATAGATGCTGCCTCACCCGCTGAGTTTCTCCAGCACTTTTGTCTACCCCCATCCATCCCATACTGAACCCCCCCATTCAACACCACTGACATCCCCCGTGCTCTCCCCTCACAATTTTACCTACTCCAACCAACACGTACTAATTCACCTGCCTCAATCCATCCATTCTCCACCGACTGCCTTCTAACCCCCCCCCCCCCCACCAGCCATCTATCCACCCCTCACTGATTCACACACACCCCCTTCCCTGACCCTATTGTCCTGGAAATGTCTTCAGAGCGAATATTGACTATGTTTGATAACGGAATGCAATCAAATGTGTTTTCATTCCCAATGTTATTATTTGTTTTAATCCATAAAGATGGATTAATTAAATTGTGAACATGTGAAACATTAAAACCGCAGTGTTCGATTGTCACTGCTACCGTTGACACGTTATTACAGAATTAATTTTAACGGCAAATCAATGCTCTTACTATGAAGTATCAGTACTGTAGTTATTTAATGAGCAACATTCACAACTATACGTACGCATATATGTTACCATGGTCCAGGATTTATTGACACAGGTTGATCATACGCTGAATAATCCAAACACATTTTTGTTTGGAAGTGGAAAGAACTAATAGAAATTGCATTTACCGCAATGTGTAAAAAGAGTTGAGATACTGTCTTATAATTTTGCTGCATGTCATTGTGGGATATATCATGTCTTGATTGGTGAATGTTTAGTTTGTGACTTTATTTGAAGCAGAAATAATATGTGAATGCTTCATTGAGTATAATTCCGACTGGTAACTACGCGCTTTATCCGAGCACATTATCGCGCGCGTCATGCACGCCATCTTAAATGACCACCTAAACTGTCATTTGGCAACCTAAAAAGCTGCCAAGGTTGCCCGGCTGGCAACAGGGAAAAAAAGTTAAGCGAGAGCCCTGGCCTAGCTCCAAGTAATGGACACTTTGAAACCTTCTATACCTTTCTAAAGTAGTTTAGCTTGTTGTACAATAAGTGTTCATTGTCCATTTGTCTTGGAATACAATACATCTCTTGTCTGACTTCCTAGGTGTAGTTCTGAGTGTAGTGTACTACCTATTCTTCATTATTTTTTATTCCTCCAGTGTATAATACAGAAAGATGTATCGTGTTTTCCATTGGTATCCTTCCAGTTTTATCTAATTCCCATTTATTTTTAACTTGGCACTAATACCCCTAGAGTCAAAACTTATAGGCTTCAGTAGAACTCATAAGGAGGTGCATTTCAGTTCATGCAGTATGTATTAACAGAATTCCCCAGATTAAAAATAAAATTTTGCAGATGGTAATCTCTGAATTGTTTCTTGTTTCTTTTGCACGGTTGTTTAATCTTCTTCTTATCGAGTCCACACACAAGATTAGAAGTTGTTCAGCCAGAGCTGAACACACTTCTCGGCATCTGCACAATGGTGTCTGTCTTGCGCTTCTTGTGCTTCTCGTGCGTGGTGGTGGAAAGATTGGTTGAAACAGGGCCGCGACGTGAACGCTCTTTCCTTGGCCCCGGTTGTTTAATGAAGTTCCAACTATTAAGGACAACGTGTACCCTTGTGGTTGGTGCAGTGTAATGTTCTTGGAATAGACTGATTCTAGGAACAAGAACGATCAAAGTATATTTAGAGAGAATGCAAATTGAATGGATAAGCAGCATTTAACTGAATGTAACAGGGACACGGAAAATACAGGAATGAGACCAGAGAGAAAAAGCAACAATAAATGGAAATTCAAATGCTTTGCCGAAAAGTAAATGAGAAATACTATGATACTCCACGTCTCCATCTCAATGTTCTGATGATCTTACCATCTCTCTATCCAAATAGCTCCTTGCGGGACTTTGTGCTAAATTTATTTTGTAAAGTTTCAGAGAAGAGCCTGGACATCCTTAAAGCACTACGTATAGTGGTCGGCACAGTGGTGCAGCGGTAGAGTTGCTGCCTTACAGCGCCAGAGACCCGGGTCCGATCCTGACCACAGGTGCTGTCTGTACGGAGCTTGTACATTCTCCCTGTGACCGCGTGCGTTTTGTCCGGGTGCTCCGGTATCCTCCCACATTCTAAAGACGTACAGGTCTGTTGGTTAATTGTCTTCAGTCAAATTGTAAATTCTCCCGAGAGCAGGGGTGTCAAACTATCGGCCCACAGACCGCATCTAGACCACGAAGGGGTCCAATCCGGCCAGCGAGATGATTTGAGGGAAAAAAGTATATTCACGACTTTATTATGTATCTGTATGGTAGCGGCTTTCTCTTGTCGCGCTCTCTCTGTCTCTCTCTTTCCGTTCTCTATCCCACCGCTATCTGTGCCGCCTACTGCGCCGGCAGGGGTGCTCCCGTCCTCCGCTCCGTGATTGACCCGCGGTTGCCAAGGGGATAGTTGCCCCAGTCAACAGCCGTCAAATAGGCAAGATGGCGGCGGGGCACTCCCGTCCTCCGCTCCGTGATTGGCCCGTGGTTGCCATGGGAACGGTTGCCCCCCCCGGCAACCGCTGTCAAACAGACAAGATGGTGCCGCTGAGCACCCCTTGACCTCGGGCTGGCTGACTGACGTTCGCGTGTGCACAACTGATCCGGGTCGCATGAAGTCGCATTTTGCCCAATCCGGCTCATGCCCTAAAGTTTGACACTGCTTCCCTAGAGTGTAGGATAGTGTTAGTGTACGGGATGATCGCTGGAAGATGGACCGAAGAGCCTGTTTCCAGATTCAGTGGACCGAAGAGCCTGTTTCCAGATTCTATCGGTAAAGTCTAAAAGTATATCTGAGTTGTTATTGATAGTTGAGGGAGAGGTAAAGAATTATGAGATATTGAAAGATTTAAATTCTTGTTGATGCAGAAGGTGATATCTAATCTCGGAAAAGCATTCCAAAAAATTAGAGGAGGGATTAACTGTTATGTGGATAAATATAGAAAGCATTCAAGTTTACATTTTGAAGCTTCAGTAACCAAGGAAGGTCAATGTTTAATAATAACTTAGTCAAAGAGAAGGAGGAAATGATGGAGAAGTGGTGGTTATATTGCTGAACTAATAATCTTGTCTAATTCTGAGACCCATGAACCTGTCTTCATCAACGGGATGGCAATGGAGAGACCGCTTCAAGTTCCTGGGTGTGGATAACTCTGAAGATCGGTTTTGGGCCCAACACATGAATGTAATCGCTAATAAAGCTCATCAACACCTCTACTTCCTTGGAGGTGTGAGGAGATTTGGCATGCCGCTAAATACTCTATCGAATGTCTACCGGTGTATGGTAGAGAACGTACTGACCATACTGGTTCAGTAGCTCAAACCCTTCAAACCAATATAGGCTGCAGAAAGTTTAAGAAAGAACTGCAGATGCTGGAAAAATCAAAGGTAGACAAAACTGCTGGAGAAACTCAGCGGGTGAGGCAGCATCTATGGAGCGAAGGAATAGGTGACGTTTCAGGTCTGAAGAAGGGTCTTGATCTGAAAAGTCACCTATTCCTTCGCCCCCATAGATGCTGCCTCACCCGCTGAGTTTCTCCAGCATTTTTGTCAACCTTAGGCTGCAGAAAGTGGTGAATATTGTCTGATCCATCATGGGTATGACCCACTATTGAGGGGATCTACAGGAAACACTGCCTCAAAAAGGCAGCTAATATTATCAAAAACCCAACAACCTGACCATGTTTTCATCTCGCTGCTATCATTGAAAGAAGATGCAGTAGCCTGAAAACTGTGACCTCTAGGTTGAAGAATGGCTTCTTTCCATCGACCATTAGGTTCTTGAACCACCCTTCACAACCCTGCCTCAGAAATGATCTATTGTGGACTTTATTTAGGCTATACTACATACTCCGATGTGCACTATGTGTGAATGTGCTTGTAAAGCTGCAGCAAGTAAAAATGTAATTGTTCGGTTCCTGGTGCATATGACAATTAAATGCTCTTGACTCTTGATATTTGATCCAGACACCATGGTTCCAATCCCACCATGGCAGTGACGGAAGTGAAATTTAAGATTCAAACAGGCTTGTTGTTAGTATCATTGATCGCAGAATTACTGCTTTGTCATAAAAAATACATCTGGTTGACAAGTGACCTTCAAGGGAGGTAATCTGACATCCCTACTTGATCAGACCTAAATGTGATTGCAGATCCACCAAGATGGTTAACTATTAAATGGCCCATTAAACTACTAGGTTGCACCATGTATGCTACATTGAACGAATAAACATAGAAACATAGGAAATAGGTTCAGGAGTAGGCCATTCGGCCCTTCGAGCCAGCACCGGTGTCTAATCTGGGAGGGAGGTCCTACTAGTTGAGCAACACCCTGACATATCATACTCAGAACACCATACGTTACGAACTTCATAGCAAACTCTTCCATCACAATGCCTGGGGACATTTTGTCCCACGGACTATAAGAGCACAGTGGTATATAGGCAAGAGAGGATAATCTTGTCATCCTCAACATTAACATCTCGTCCCATTAAATCTTGGGGTATTAGTGCAGATGAAGGCTAGGAAAGCTCCTTCAGATTATTATCCACTGTCCTCCCTCAGCTGATGAATCCATACATATCCATGATAAGCAATACCTGGCAATAGCAATGGAAGCGACAGGGGACAACATGTACTCTGGCTACGGTAACTTTAAGGACCCTCACGAAGTGTGACCTGGAAACATCACCACAGACAAAGCTGGCTGTGTCCGAAATAATATATCAACCAGATTGGCTCTGCAGCAGATCACAGCTAATCAACATGATCAATAAGCATCACCACATCCTCAGCAACCGACCTGTAGAGATGTATCTGTCCATGATAGCAGTGAAAGATGTGAGTATCACACCTTATAGGGACAGAGAACTGTCCTGGCACTGGACACCTTCCATCATAGACACAAAGTACTGGAGTAACTCAGCGGCTGCATCTCTGGGGAAAAATGATGAGTGACATTTCGGGTCGGAACCCTTCGGCAGGCCAGCTGAGGAGTTTTGGCCCGAACGCTGGACTTTGCACCAAAACTCCTCAGCTGGCCCGCCGACTGGGCTTTGTGTGTAGTCCAGCACCCAGGCCAACTCATCATTCATCCAGCCATGGCCGGGTCGGTCAACGAATTCACCCGGACTTGGTGATTTGGTTGACGTCCTGTCACTTTCCATGCATCAGTTGCACGCCTGGTTCGTCGAAAAGATCAAAATTCAAAATTTGAAGTACGGTTTCTACTGAATATGTATCGCTTTTGCACCATCGTAAAGTCAAAATATCGTAAGTCGACGCATCGCAAGTCGAGGGACATCTGTACTCTGTAATCACCGGTGGGCACAGTTACAGACAGATCCTAGATCTGATACAACAGCGTACGTGCGTGTTGCATGTGCTGTTGACGCCACGCACGAGTGATTCACCTGTCACCCAATCACAGGCCCCCTTACGCACATCAGTTGTACGCTATATTTTGCCAAAACAAAAAGTTTCAGTAACGTCTGGTGTTATTCGGTCGGTTTGGCATGTGCAAATATGGATAAACCTGCACAAAAGAAAAGACTGTGCAGCTATAACAAGCAACGGGAAGCTGAAAAGATGTGGGTTAAGTCCGTCAGCAGTGACTCAATGAAGGCCTTCTGTTCTTTATCCCGTCGGGGATTTGTCCCCTATTTTGACCTTTTGTCCCTTATTTGGGAGTGAGAATGGTGGCAACCCTAACAGTAATACACAACACATAATCCATGACATTTTGCATTATGTGCAAACTAATTTTCATAAAGTCATAAGTGATAGGAGTAGAATTAGGCCATTCGGCCCATCATGTCTACTCCGCGATTCAATCATAGCTGATCTATCTCTACCTCCTAACCCCATTCTCCTGTCTTCTCCCCATAACCTTTTCGCTTTTAATTGCCAATGTGACAATATATATATTGAACCATTGATGACACAGTTCTACTTGGCTCTCCTTGATAGGCGGCAAGCCACCTAACTTGTGTAGAAAGGAATTATCGATGCTGGTTTACACCAGAGATAGACACAACATACCGAGATGAGAAGAAACTTTTTCACACAGAGAGTGGTGAATCTCTGGAACTCTCTGCCACAGAGGGTAGTTGAGGCCAGTTCATTGGCTATATTTAAGAGGGAGTTAGATGTGGCCCTTGTGGCTAAAGGGATCAGGGGGTATGGAGAGAAGGCAGGAACGGGATACTGAGTTGGATGATCAGCCATGATCATATTGAATGGCGGTGCAGGCTCGAAGGGCCGAATGGCCTACTCCTGCACCTATTTTCTATGTATCTATGTATCTATGTAACATGCTGGAGTAACTCAGTGGGTCACGCAGCATCTCTGGAGAAAAGGCTCTTCTTCAGCCACCCTAACGTGTCACTGCTATCTTGCACTTACTTGCAGCACCTTGAGGAAGGCCTACACCCCAGCATGGTTGCCATTGGTTAAAAGTGACCTTCATAACAGGCTAATTCTACATTAACTCATTGCTGGAGGTAAATTGAGGCCTTGTGGAACTTTGGTAGTTGGTTAATTCATGGCCCAGGCAGAAGCAACTGTTAGAGCTGTTTTAATGTCTATGATCATGCTTGAGGTTCAAAAACTTTCAAAGATAATCAAAGGCCCTAAATAAATTTATACCAGCAAGCTTTTAATTGATTAAAAAACCTGAAATTAATTATAGCATTAGAAAATGATCAGAATCAGTCCAATGTACTTATGGATATTTTTTAACTCAATGAATTTAAAAAAAAGGTGAATGATTTGATACTTGCCTTTCTCTCTTGGAGCTGTTAATGCCCTACCTAAGGAATACATGAGCTATTCTGGTACCTGTTCAACACCAAAATATCCAGTGCTGTGAAATTGCAGGAAGTTGCCAATCCAGTTCTGGACTCCGGGAGTTATCCGGCAGCTGAGTGATAAAAGCAAGAATCCCTCAGAAAGTTTGGGACTTTCCTGACCTTGTGTGTTTCCATTTGTCATTCTGACTCCGTCTGCAAAACAAACTAGAGCTCACTACTGCCGTGCCGTTATGCAGAGAAGAATTTTGAGATTTTGCTCTCGCATGTCATGGGCTTGTTACATTTGGAAGCCACGTTTGGATGTTATTCCACCTCATTAATGGGCCTGTCCCACTTAGGCGACTGCAAGAGACTATATGGTCGCCACATGTTCATGGGTGGTTGCCGAGTAGTTGCCTTCATGGTTGTGAGGAGACCAGAATGAAGCCGCCATGGAGAGTAGCGAGAATTCTCGTGCCGTATTTGCAGTGGTAGTGGGTTGCCAGGAGGTCAAAGGTTCTCGTAGGTTGTAGCCAGTGCTGACCGGTGACTTTCATTGGCTCATTGGGGAAAGAAAACGTAAGCAGTAGTTTTCCGAGGATACAGTTTTGCCTACAGTTTTGGTCTCCTAATCTGAGGAAAGACATTCTTGCCATAGAGGGAGTACAGAGAAGGTTCACCAGACTGATTCCTGGGATGGCAGGACTTTCATATGAAGAAAGACTGGATAGACTCAGCTTGTACACGCTAGAATTTAGAAGATTGAGGGGGGATCTTATAGAAACTTTCAAAATTCTTAAGGGGTTGGACAGGCTAGATGCAGGAAGATATTTCCCGATTTTGGGGAAGTCCAGAACTAGGGGTCACAGTTTAAGGATAAGAGGGAAATCTTTTAGGACCGAGATGAGAAAATCATTTTTTACACAGAGAGTGGTGAATCTGAAGGTAGTTGAGGCCAGTTCATTGGCTATATTTAAGAGGGAGTTAGATGTGGCCCTTGTGGCTAAAGGGACCAGGGGGTATAGAGAGAAGGCAGGGATGGGATACTGAGTTGGATGATCAGCCATGATCATATTGAATGGCGGTGCGGGCTCGAAGGGCCGAATGGCCTACTCCTGCACCTATTTTCTATGTTTCTATGTTTCTATAACCGACCGGTAATGTTAATGTCCGCCGAGCTTCACATCCGTGTATCTCTGGCTTCTTACAAGTTGTCTCCATTCCTTCTCCCCCCGTCTTTTAAAGGACTTACGTGACCCTTCCCGTACACTGTGCTTTCACCGTCTTAATTACAGTGCCAACCTTCCTGTTCATCGCGGTGTGTGTCTGTATCACATTGACTTTGCACCGTGTGAGTTTCACTCGGACAGCACTCCCCCCGCTTGCCCTGTCCCCCACCTGCATAATGGGCTGGTGAAGGAAGCGATGTGTGTGTGTTCCACTCTGACTGTCGCCGTTCCAGTTGCCAGCAGTTGCCTGAAAAATTGCCAAGTGGGACAGGCACATAACTTATTCCGAAAGCAGCAAAATGACTTTTGGACTCGGCTTGCCTCAATAATTGCAATCAATGTTTGATTTGTTTCAGGGTGAGCTTATTTGAACTGTACTTTTTTTCTTGAAGGACACCACATAAGGCACAACAACAATTGTCAGCTAATTGGAAAAGGTGAGCAAGATGTGAATGCTACCACTTGGGGTTGCTGACCATCCCGCGGTCTAGGCATAAGCTCAGGGGCGACCGCGCCTTTGCGGTTGCAGCTCCTAGACTGTGGAACAGCATCCCTCTTCCCATCAGAACTGCCCCCTCCATCGACTCGTTTAAGTTGAGACTTAAAACTCATCTTTACTCTCAAGTCTTTCTTGACGTCCTCTGAGGGAGGGCTATATGTATGTATTTATGTATGTACTTAATCTATGAACCACTGTTGTATAACGTTAGCACCTCCACCAATGTAAAGCACTTTGGGCAACGAGAGTGGTTTTTTAAATGTGCTATAGAAATAAAAGTGACTTGACTTGACACATTTATTATGGGATTCGTTGCATTACATAGCTTCATGGTTCTGGTATGATGTAGTGCGTTGGCTGGCATGCTGCAAGCAATACTACAGGAAAAATGATAGTTTGTTTAAATCGGCACTTCAAAGCTTTATGCAATTCAGTTACAAGCCACTTTTTAGTAAGTATATTGGCTGTTTATTGATGGTGCATAAAATCTAGAATTTATCTTGCAAGGAGTCACCTATCTACAGGTGCAAATAAGGTTTTTCAGAATAGAAAATGGAGAGGAGCAGATTACTTGAAACTTTTGATTACTTTAACGTACACTTTGTTTGCCTACAGTAACTTGTGATTTGGGGAAATACCCATGTCTAATTTAGAACAGATGGAAGTGGCAGGCTGTTGTCACATACTCATCAAATACACCTTATTACTGCCAGAATCCATGGTTAGGGACTCTGGAGAAATGGCAACAAAAAAAATGCTATTTCAAGAGTTCAGCAGTTGGATTTCTAAAATTTGTGGGATATTTATATATTCATTTCTATTTTTATGTTGCTGCTGCCTAATGGTGTCATATCAGCTTATATATCTCTTTCTGTGGGCTGCTGTTTTTCTTTTCATTCTTCGTTATAGAAAGCCACATTAGCATATGTTACTTATATTTATTGAAAGAACGAGGAGTGATGGTGGGGCACTTAACTATCTAGAGAACTTTTCACCCACTCACTAATACCTTGCATCAGAAATACTGAAGGAAATGCACCCATTGCTAATGTCCATAGACCATTGCTTGCAAAAAGTTTGCTTTGTAAATCAAGCAACATCTGCAACTTGAATAGGAGCTATCCCAGTGTAAAAGGGTGAGGAAGTTAAGTTTTTCCATATTCAAGTTCTGATGAGGTTCCAAAGGATCCTGCACCTGTGGCAATGGGCCAACGGAGATGTACATTCATTCTGCTGAATAATGATATTTGCAACAGTTCAAACTGCAGACTCACCTTAATTAGTTGGTAAGAGCAGAATTATGCCATTCAGCTCATCAATAGACAATAGACAATAGGTGTAGGAGTAGGCCATTTGGCCCTTCGAGCCAACACCACCATTCAATGTGACCATGGCTGATCATTCCCAATCAGTACCCCGCTCCTGCCTTCTCCCCATATCCCCTGACTCCGCTATTTTTAAGAGCCCTCTCTAGCTCTCTCTTGAAAGCATCCAGAGAACCCGCATCCAGAGAATTCCACTCTCTGTGAGAAAAGGTGTTTCCTCGTCTCCGTTCTAAATGGTTTACTCCTTATTCTTAAACTGTGGCCCCTGGTTCTCCGCCAACATCGGGAACATGTTTCATGCCTCTAGCGTGTACAAACCCTTAACAATCTTATATGTTTCAATGAGATACCCTCTCATCCTTCTAAACCCCTGAGTGTACAAGCCCAGCTGCTCCATTCTCTCAGCATATGACAGTCCCGCCATCCCGGGAATTAACCTTGTAAACCTACGCTGCACTCCCGCAATAGCAAGAATGTCATTCCTCAAATTAGGTCTCAAATCAAATCTACTCCACCATTCAATCATTGCTGAACTATCTTTCTCACTCAACCCCATTTTCCTGACTTCAAAATATCCATTGACTTGGCATCCACAGCCTTCTGTGGCCAAGTATATTCCATTAGTTTGTACTACCAATGGCCACTAGATCTGCAATACCATTTTGTAAGCTTATTTTCTACAGAAATACCCACAATGTCTTAAATGACGTAATTGCCAAAGAAGTACTTTTGAAGTGTACATAAACAAGAATGCAAAACATTCAGAACTTAAAACGTACTCGTATAGTCAGTAAAATGTATAGTTGGTAAAACATTTTTTAGAAATTCTCCACACCATTTGTAAGACACATTAGAATGGGATGGAAGTCTGTATACTTACTGTATGTGAATAGGTGGAGTTCCAATAATACTTAGAGCTTGATACCAACAGTGATAGTCCACCACACTCTTTACTCACTCCACCACTGACATACAGTGGCTCTATTGAGACCATTTACAAAGACATTGCAGTTACTTGCTAAATCCACTCCAACTGCACCCCTTAATCCCAGAACCTCTGTAACGGAGGACGAGAGCTACAGTGGCATGGGAACCCTGTCACGATGATGCGCATGGTTCTTCATCAGGATCAGTTCATGCTACTGCCTCATGGACCAGCGATCCAGTTTGATCCTGACCTCAGATGCTATCTGCGTTGTATCTGTGTGTTTTCTCTGTGGCCACGTGGGTTTTCGTCAGGTGCTTCTGTTTCCTCCCATATTCTAAAAACATGCCGGAAGATTAATTAGCAATTTGAAATTACCACTTAGTGTAGGTTAATTACAAAATAAATCCAGAGGGGAATTGGTGTGTACGTGTGAGAGAGAATAAGTTGCAGGGTGGAAGGAAATAAGGAAATGGGGAATAGGACTAGTGAGGCTACACACTAAAAGCTGACTATGGTCTGATGACCCCTATGGACTCCTGCATCATTGTACAAAAAAATACGTGCCTCTCACTGCCCGTTCCCATCCCCTCCTACATCACCACCATCTCTACCAAGTGAACCATCTCATTTTGACTGTCCCACTCCATATTTCTTTAAATTGCCTTTTGGAGATGTGACTAGTCTGTCCAGATATTGTTGGTTGTTGACAGCATGCTCTTCCAACTGCAGAGAATACATATTACAGTATGAAATTGGTCACTTGGGACTTTAAGCTATGCAAATGGATTTTTGTACAAAAGCAAGTAGCTTCAAAGAAACTGCCAGACTTGCATAAATCTTATCAAATGAGATGGGGATTGAAGCTGCTGCATGCTTAACGAAGCTTCACATTCATCTCATGGATGGTGATCTGGGATTAGCTACATGAATAAAATTAGTGACTATTCCTATTGTTACTTTTCATGCAAAGAGATGGAGTCATTGAGCCTTTCAGCCCAACTTGCCCACACCGGCCAATATGTCCCATCTACACTAGCCTCACATGCCTGCATTTGGCCCATATTTCTCTGAACCTCTGTGGAGATGCGAGCCACAATTCTGTATTATTCGCTATACTTCAAGGCTTTTTAAAACAATATATCATACTTTACATTCAGAGGTAGAACATTTATTCTACCCTTCTCCAAAACCTAAGAGGTTACAAACAGTCTTTT
The DNA here is from genome assembly GCF_010909765.2 of Amblyraja radiata. NCBI lineage: Eukaryota > Metazoa > Chordata > Chondrichthyes > Rajiformes > Rajidae > Amblyraja > Amblyraja radiata. The sequence goes on along the minus strand of NC_045967.1, from coordinate 46,591,322 downwards.
AGCAAAGTCAATAAAAGAATGCTGACAAAGAATTTTAAGAGGCCCCTCAGTTATCAAATATGGGGGTGCAAAAAAATATGTTCTTTACTCTAGGGTGTATGGGCCTGTTTTTGAAGGTGGTCCTGAGGAAATTTAACAGCATAACTTAAAACATAGCATGGTGGCTAAATGGCTTTCCATTGGCATTATTATAGTTCAAGAAAGAGTCGCTAAAAGCAAATGGTAAGGATTTGCAAATGGTACTAGTGATAGTATTTGTAACTACAGGTATAACTATTAGTCTGAAATTAAATTTTACTCTACTAATTATAAAACGTGTACAGTTTGTTGAGCACATGTTCCTAAACACCATTTAATAATGACATGCCATTCCACCAGACACCTGTACATATACTAGTACTTTAAGTAGAATCTCAAATAGAATACTGGCAACTGCACACAATGCACATCACGACAAAAGCATGTCTCTTCAAGTATTATTTTGACCAGCACTCATACAATGCACTAGATGCAATTTGACATGCATTGTATTAACATTTCACTATATTTTGCCAAGCTTTACAGCAGCTTTCTTTCATCGTTTTCTGTGTATTTGCTCCCTATCATCTTGCACCGCTCAAAAAAAAAATCACACTGATGTGTCATATGGTCTACTAGTGATTCGTGACTTTAATCAGGTAGTATCCAAATACTTGCAACCTGGTTGCTAGGCAGCAAAGATCATTCAGCTGCATTGCATTTCCTGAGTGCTCGACTCCGGCAATTGATGTGTGCTGTTCAGCATGCAAGATGTTACATGAACCTATCATTGGTTGATGGTAAAATGACCCACTAGTATTTCAACTATTCATCGTTTTGCTGTTTCACCAACATTTTTTCTCTCACGCTTCCTTGTTGCCACACCTCTTCTCCTCCCTCTACCTTCCCCCCAACGCGGAGATTTGAAGGACCTTTGCTGGAAGAGAATAGAAAAGTTTTTAATTCCTGAGTCGTACTTTATCTAAAATAAAAATCTACATGCCTATACAGTAAATATCAATTTTTCAGCAGGTTATTTGAAAGTGGCTGGACTACCCTTGCTGTGCCATGTCTTGCCTTCTTAAGTTCACGGACCCAGAAGCCAGCATGCAGTGAGTCATTTGAAGTTGCAATCCTAGTGGGTTGCATTTTGCTTTTCTTTCCCATTTCAGGGAAGTTGAAGCTGATTATAAATGCACTTAACGATGTACTATCTGGAGTCACCAGACTACGTACAAGGATGTGAAAATAGAAAAAAAAAAGCTGCATATGCTGGAAATTGTACAATGTATGCAGGAAAATGAATAAAATCATGAGAGGAATAGATCGAGTAGATGCACAGTCTTTTGCCCAGAATAGTGGAATTGAGAAGCAGAGGACATAGGTTTAAGGTGAAGGGGTAAAGATTAAATAGGGACCTGAGTTGTAACTTTTTTACACAAAGTGGGGTGGGTGTATGGAATGAGCTACCGGAGGTAGTTGAGGCAGGGACTATTGCAACGTTTAAGAAACATTTAAATAGGTACATGGATAGGATGGGTTTAGAGTGATATGAGCCAAACGCAGGAAGGTGGGATTAGTGTAAATGGGACATGTTGGTTGGTGTGGGCATGTTGGGCCGAATGGCTTGTGTCCACGCTGTATGTCTCTATTGAAATTAAAAAAGCAGGAAATGCTGGAAATAATGAACAGGTCAAGCCACATATGTGAGAAAAGGGACAGTTAATGTTTCAGGTCAAAGACCCTCAGAATTGGGAAGGTGATAAAAGAAGCTTGTTGACATGTGGTGTGGGGGGTGGGGGGTGTGGGGGGGGGGGGGGGGGGGGGGGGGGTTGGATGTCTCTCATACGGTAAAACCAGAGTGGTCATGGGAATAAGGTATAAACAAGGTCATGTGGTCATGAGTGAATGGGAACAATTAGAGAATGAAAACAAACAAAAGGCCATAGGTACAACAATATGGGGAGTTGGGAAGGTATGCCCAGCAGGTCAGACAATAGTCAATAGGTGCAGGAGTGGACCATTCAGCCCTTTGAGCCAGCACCGCCTTTCAAAGTGATCATGGCTGAAAATGTGCATGTGCTCCACTTCCAGAGGGTAAAAAAAGGGAGAAACCTGACGTGCTTGGAGAATATGGCAGACCAGACGCCAAATGGATAGACGTGACTCTCTCTACACTTCATGCTGCCTTGGGGAAACCAGGGGCTATCAGACTTGAACAGAGCTCAAATAAGCTGATGATGTATTCCCGATACTGTCCCCACCCCCCATTCTAGCTTGTTGCGGACATTGGGCTCTATCTTTCAATGCTAGAGAGATTTCTTGAAGACCCTTAGATATTAGAGATAGATTTACTGTCTCAGTATGGCACCATCTCATCTGGACAAGTTCTAATGCAAAACAGGGATTTATTCAGGATTCCTACTGCAGCATTAGTATACCTGTTTAAGAAGGAACTGCTGATGCTGGAAAATCGAAGGTAGACAAAAGTGCTGGAGAAACTCAGCGGGTGCAGCAGCATCTATGGAGCGAAGGAAATAGGCAACGTTTCGGGCCGAAACGTTGCCTATTTCCTTCGCTCCATAGATGCTGCTGCACCCGCTGAGTTTCTCCAGGACTTTTGTCTGCATTAGTATACCTATTTGTTATTATGCAAAACAGATATATTGATGACCTAGACCTTTTATTTTAAACCGTAATTGAATTAAGAATTAAAAAAGGTTGGATCATCTTTGAGTTCTGGTGAAGGTGCAGTGGAAAGACCAATGATCACAGTTCCGCAGTCTAACAAGGTGACTATGCAGTTACTCTGAACACAGTGGGTGAATGATGAACAATAGTCAATAGTGCTTTATTTGTCACATATGCAACTGCACAGTGAAATTCTTTTTGCAAATATTACACATGTGGGCATCGCCATTATTGGCACCATTATTCGGAAGTTCGGTCGGCCCGCGTGCTCGCTGTACTGGAGCAGTTCCCACAAACCGACAACCCTCTCCTTTTGTGTCCCGGGGGCGACTCCTGCAGCCTACCTGAAGGCGCTGGAGGCATTACTCTGGTTCACTGTCCTACTGTCCCTTGTTCCCGATGTTGGGGAAGTCCAGGACAAGGGGTCACAGTTTAAGGATAAAGGGGAAGTCCTTTAGGACCGAGATGAGAAAAACATTTTTCACGCAGAGAGTGGTGAGTCTCTGGAACTCTCTGCCACAGAAGGTAGTTGAGGCCAGTTCACTGGCTATATTTAAGAGGGAGTTAGATGTGGCCCTTATGGCAAAAGGGATCAGGGGGTAGGGAGAGAAGGCAGGTACGGGATACTGAGTTGGATGATCAGCCATGATCATATTGAATGGCGGTGCAGGCTCGAAGGGCAGAATGGCCTACTCCTGCAACTATTTTCTATGTTTCTATGACCCGCTGCTTGCCAGGAGTGTCCTGGCCTGCAGGCGCACCAGTATCCCCTGCCTAAGCCTCAGGAATTGTCTGTACAGCTGGTAGGGGCAAAGTTTTTATTTTAACCGAACTTGATTTGCCCTATGTATATTTCCACATCCATGCAAACCAGTCGATCCAAAGCTTGTAGGCTTGCACAAAATAATGCCAGGAGCCACAATTGGCACAAGGATCTCCCAGTCTCGTACGGATCTGGTGCCTGTGGCCATTCCTCATTACTGTAATTCAGACAAGACATTGATTCCCGTTGCAATTGAAAAAGCGCACTGCTACATCTTTTGAAGAGATTTTCCAGTGGCTTCATAGGCACAATATCAAATTGAATTGAAACAAAAGTACTTTCTTTCAAAGAGAGGTATTAAGACTCAAATATGGATGAGATTCAACTGCAGTTTATCAGAGAGAAGATGGCAAAAATACTAAACCACCCATAGAATAAACTGAACACTAATTATGTACCTGATTTTGCCACAACATTAACACCTCTCTAGTGTTACCAAGCATGGATGAATCTCGGCATTGGAATAAGGAGTGATATTAATGAATGGCGGATTTTGGTAATCAGTCATTCCTGGTCCACTGGGACATAAAAAGGACACGGGGACTTTACTGGAATGCTTCTAGATTTTGTGCTAGAAATCTCATCACTCATTTTATGTGCATGAGTCACGAGTGCTTGGAGCTTGTGCCTGGTAATCAAAAAAACTGCAACTGCTGGAAATCGGCTGTTGAATATTTGCTTTGTGCATGTGAGCATAAAGTGAGAAGATAGGTGACATTTTAGGTTGGGACTCTTCTTCAGACTGATTGTACGGGGAAGAAAGCTGGAAGAGAGGAGGAGCAGGACAAAGCCTGGCAGGTTATAGGTTGATGTGGGCGAGGAGGAAAATTAGAGGTAAGGTATATGAGGAAGAAGGGGGAGGGGTGGGGGGGGGGGAGTATGTATTGACCTAAAATTGGAGAAATCAATGTTCATATTTTTTCCTCCCCCTCCCCTGTGCCGCACCTGTCCTCGCAGCTATTTGTCCCCTCCCCCTCCACCTACATTCTCTCCTCTAGCTTCATAATTTGCAACTCTTCAATCCTTCTGTCTTTACATCACTTACCTTTGTCCAACCATCTGCTCATCATACCATTCTCGTCACCTGCTTCAAACTATTACCAGCCATATTTTATTCTGCCCCTCCTCACTTCCAGCTCTTCTCCCACCCTCCCACAATCAGTCTGAAGAAGGATCCCAACCTGAAACGTCATCCATCCACATTGCCTGACCTGCTGAGTTACTCCCACACTTTTTGTCTTCCTTTGTAAACCAGCATCTGCTGTTCCTTGTTTCTATAATAAACACCTGCTGGTCATTTTTGGTTTGCAGTTCAAAAGAAAGTCTGTGTTCTTGCCTCCACATGACAATAATTGGATTATCACACTGCAAAGCAGTATATCACAGTGTAAAGCAGATGCCCACACAATGCACCTGTACAAAGAGAGCACAATTCATCCCAAAGAAGTTGTTTTCCAAATATAACTTCCCAGTTGCAGCTGAAGAAATCACAAGGGTCTGCGGAAAACATATTGTTCTGAAGCAGGTCTATGAATATGTGTGACCTGATTGCAGTGAATTTGATGCCAGAATCACTATGGACATAACGTGTTTCTACCTCGGAAGATATGGATTGTCTACAAATCAAAGATATGTTAACTGGGCACACTGAATTGTTATTCTTAGTGCCCCTCAAGGATAAGTCTTAAGTTATGTATAAGAAAGAACTGCAGATGCTAGTTTAAATCGAAGGTAGACACAAAATGCTGGAGTAACTCAGCGGGTGAGGCAGCATCTCTGGAGAGAAGGAATGGGCGACCTTTCGGGTCGAGATCCTTCTTCAGACTCAGTCTTTAGTCTTAAGTTAGCTCTATACCCGTCATCTTAGCATGGTGTGGATGAAGACGGTAGAATGTGGGTTTGTTTACTGACCTGAACTAGGTGAATATATTTGATGCCGCAGTTAACATGCATTCAATTTGCCCATCGTTGGACTGTTCCTATTCAGCCACGGAAGTGACCAGCAAAACTGTACCAAAGGGCCAATATTCATTTTGACATAACTTCATCAAATGTGTCAACCTCCGTTCCAAATGATTGGAAATATGGAAAAGTGGCAAATGAGATCCTGTAGCATGACCAAATGTATGAATGACCAATTAAAGTGGATTGCCATGACCCATGAGTTGCTGGAAGAAATGAATTGCTGGAAGCAGTGAGCTAAAGGTACAAATAAATGCAATTGAACACATATGGAATCTGTGGATATAATGATTAGGATAATTTAGATGGAATCAAATATAGAAATGTTTAGAAAGTATCTGCAGATGCTGGTGTACACCAAAGATAGGCACAAAAAGCTGGAGTAACCCAGCAGGGCAGGCTGCATCTCTGGAGGAAAGGAATAGGTTATGTTTCTGGTCGAAACCCTTCAACCTGAGAGTCAGGGGAGAGGGAAACTAGAGGTATGAAAAGGTTCAGAACAAATCAGAGCCGGCACCGATAGGGAAGATAGAGCCCACAATGGTCCATTGTTGGCTGTGGAAGAGGTGCTAACGAAGAGATGTATGGATGCGAACAGTGGAACTGGCAGGAAGACTCAGTTGGTGCAGGGGTGGAGAGAGAGGGAAAGCAGGGGTTACTTGAAATTAGAGAAATCAATATTCATACCACTGTAAGCTGCTCAATCGAAATATGAAATGTTTGTCTTTTATTTGTTCAAGACATGCAGGCTTCGCAGATTGAGCCAGCATTCAATTGCCCTTCCCTAACAGGCCTTGAGAAGGTTGCTAAGAATTGCCTTCTTGAACTGCCGTAGTCCTCTACTTGTGGATATACTCACAATGTTGTTAGGGAGAGTGTTTCAGAATTTTGACTCAAGTCTTTCCATTCGGGGAGGTGGAGGGCATCTCCCGGCTGGTGGAGTTCCCATGCTTTTGCTGCCCTTGTCCATCTAGCTGGCAAAGGTTGTACGATTGAAAGGTGTCGTCTGAGGAATCTTGGTGAGTTGCTGCAGCGCATCCTGTAGACAGTGCAAACTGCTGGTCCTCTGCATCAGTAATGGAGTGAGTGAATGATTGTAGATGGAGTGCTTCTCAACCAGGCTGAATTATCGAAGAGCTGACGGGTGTCAAGCTTCCTCAATGTTGCTGAAGCTGCAGGCAAGAGGAAAATATTCCGCCAAACACACGACTTGATGCTTGGAGATGGTGGACCGGCTTTGGGAAGTTGGTACGCGAGTTACTTGAAGCTGTATTCCTAGCCTCTGACCTACTCTTGTAGCCTCTTATGCATATGACCATCCCAGCTTAGTTTCTGGTTACTGGTAACCTCAAAGACATTGGGGGGGATTCATGGATGGTAAAGCTATTGAATGTCAGGGGATGATGGGTGGATTTTCTCTTGTTGGATATTACCTTGGCCTCGGATTTGTGTAGAGCAACAGAATATGTTTGTAATTCTATGTTTCCCCAGCAAGGGGTGCAAGTGAGCTTACCAACAACTGGTAGAAACTGGATACTATTTTTCAATAATTTTATTACTTTTTAAGTAGGGCCACTAACGGGTAATCTTCAATGTGAAGGACATATTAACACTTTAACTGTCAAATTAATACATTATTCACTATTCCTTTAATTTTGGTTGGCATTGATGAGTTGGGCCGAGGGGCCTGTTTCCGTGCTGTATAACTCTATTTAATGTTGTATTGCCACTTTTGTATTTTTTTTTTCCCATTCCCCCCCCCCCCCCATTTGGTGCCTGTCCTTCGTGTGATATATCCCTCTCTCATCATCCATATTACTATCTTCATTTCCCAATTCCCATCCTCATTTCTAGTTCTCTCCTTTTCTGCTTCTCTGATTTTTTCCTTTTCCAATCTTCTGTTCCTGTATCTTGCTTTGTCACTGATTTTGATCGCCTAAACCGTCACTCTCCCTCAGTTAATCATTTCTAAATTAAATTTAAATTAAAAAAAAATTAAATTTCATTTCTCTCTTCATTGATATGATTCAATCACTTTTCTTTCTATTTCTTTTCATTCTGTCTGCTTATTCTATCTCTAATGTCTCTCTCACAACTGTCTCAACTTATGATTTTCTCTTTTAATTCTCAATATTTTTTCCTGTTCTGTTTCCCTCTCCCCCTCTACCTCTCTCCCCCTCTCTTTCATATTTCTCATTGTCCCTCTTGCTTTCCCTCCTTGAGTGTGTGTATATGTGCATATATGGGTTGAAGTATGTATGCGTTTATTGCTTTTTAAATTTCTGTCTGAATTGTTTTTGCTGTTTCTCTTTTTGCTCATGTATTCTCGCTCGCTCTCACTCTCTCTTGCTCTCTGTCGCCCTTCCCTTCCTCCCCAAATCATATATCACACCCTCTAGGTCCTTACAGTGTGTTAGTCAATGTCTATAATCTGTGCCTTTTGCCATCTCTTTCTCTTTATCCATTCTTCAATCATTTATCTATAACTTTCTGATCTCATTTTATTTCTTTATGCTTCCCTTACTTTCAGTCCTTTTACTCTCTCTTGCCCTCGTGACTGTTTTCGCTTTCTTCCTTTTTTGCTCTTCCTCAACTCCCCATCACCGATAACCTCCCCAGTCTCTTAAGAGTCCAACTCTCTGTCTTAATTTGCTTCTCTTGCTTCATCTCTCTTTTCTTGTATTTTACACTTGATTATGGCAGACATTTAGATATAACTCATTATATGATTCGTAATTATTTTGGAACAAATACCTCAGGATACATTGTGAAAGTATGGCTAGCAAAACTCAGTGGGTCAAGCAGCGTCTGTGGAGACAGAGGGATAATCAACATTTTGGTTCAAGACACTACATCAGGACTGAGGGTGTAGAGTGGAGATAGGCAATACAAAGTTGGAACCACGTGAGGGGGGGGCGGGGTGGGAGAAACTGAGTCAAGGTGTATGAGGGGTGGTGGGTTTGAACATTTGTATGGAGTAAACATTGAATTTTCCATTTACCTGTATATCATACCATCTGTGTTCATCTCTCTCTGCTTCTAATCCACCCAGTTTCTCTCAGTCTCACCTGGTTCCCCTCCCTTATACATAGACCCAAAAGGGATTATCTAAACATCAAATGACATTTTATGAGTCTATTAAGAGTAAAAATTAACTAAGCAGCCATTAAGTCTGGTAAGTGGCCAAAATGATAACTGGTGCAATGCTGTGGGGGACTTTGGTAAAGTACTTACATACTTTGTGCCTGTCTGCAAAAGTAGGGCTGAGGGTAATATTGTACTTAAGGAGGATGTGTGAAATGTTGAATGAGATCAACAAAATGAAAGAGTGAGTTTTAAGTGGTTTAGCTTGTTTGAAAATGGATAAATCATCATGCATGGATAAAATATATTCCAGGCTGTGCTTTAAAAAAAAAAAAAAGCAAGGAAATTGCAGAGGCTCTAATCATTATTTTTCAGTCCTCCTTCACTATAGAATTGATGCCAAAGGATTGGAGCTCTGCCATTGTTGTACCATTATTTTAAAAATAGGAAGAAATAAGCGAATTACTGTCCAATTAATTTAACTCCCATAGAGGGAAAATTATTGGAATTTGTTCCGAGGGCTTGTATGATGATCATTAATTTATTGAGCAGTAACAAGGCAGGGAGTACATTTAATGAAGTCTGCTTGGATGATAGCGAGGATACGGGCAAGGTCCCACTCGGCTGTTTGGTCAAGAATAGTAAAAGTCCATGTGATCTAAAAGAGAATGGCAAGCTGGTTCATTGGTGGGAAGGAAAGGTTGTGAGGTGTGAAGACTTAGATTTAAATTTTGGAAACGTGATAAAGAAGATTTCAGATAATGTATATGAGGTCATGTTGTTGATAGTGAGGAGGAGATCTCTGGACTGTGGTATGGTGCAGAAGGTCTGATTAGTTGGACAGTAAAGTGACAAGTGGAATACAATGCAGAGAAGTGAGCATATGCAACATTTGAGATTGTACAGGGGCTAGGCAATATCAAGTTCAAGTTCAAGTGAGTTTATTGTCATGTGTCTCTGTATAGGACAATGAAATTCTTGCTTTGCTTAAGCACACAAAACATAGTAGGCATTTACTACAAAACAGATAAATGTGTCCATATACCATAATATAAATATATACACACATGAATAAATAAACTGATAAAGTGCAAATAACAGAAAATGGGTTCATAATAATCAGAGTTTTGTCCGAGCCAGGTTTAATAGCCTGATGGCTGTGGGGAAGTAGCTATTCCTGAACCTGGTTGTTGCAGTCTTCAGGCTCCTGTACCTTCTACCTGAAGGTAGCAGGGAGATGAGTGTGTGGCCAGGATGGTGTGGGTCTTTGATGATACTGCCAGCCTTTTTGAGGCAGCGACTGCGATAAATCCCCTCGATGGAAGGAAGGTCAGAGCCGATGATGGACTGGGCAGTGTTTACTACTTTTTGTAGTCTTTTCCTCTCCAGGGCGCTCAAATTGCCGAACCAAGCCACGATGCAACCGGTCAGCATGCTCTCCACTGTGCACCTGTAGAAGTTAGACAGAGTCTTCCTTGACAAACCGACTCTCCGTAATCTTCTCGGGATATATACAATATACAATAAATAGAAAGATATTGAGCAATCTGAAAGAAAACAAGGGCCTCAGTTAACGGCAAACAATAATTAAAGGTAGTGGACAAGTCAAAGAATGCTTAAAATATACGGAAGCCTCATTTTATTAGCTCAGGTATAGATGTGCAAACAGGGCTCTTATTCAAGATCAACACACAGTTTGAGTACTGCATAAACATTGAGGGTAATTCACAGCGAAGTTGTTAGGATGGGAACATTTTAGCCAGGAAAAAAAATCTGGTAGGCTGGAATAGTTTCCTAGAAAAGGAGACTGAGGGGAGATTTGATTGAGGAATATAAACTCATGACGTTCCGAAAAGTACATCGGAAAATACCTGATTTTTTTTTTAACAATGGGGCCAGAAACCAGGGTGCAGATTTAATGTAATTTGTGAAGCATTGAGAAAATGAGGGGAAAAAATGATATTTCATGCATGAAAGTATCAAATACTAGAGGGCATTGCTTTGAGGTGAGAGAGTCAAAGTTTAAAGATGTGCGGGGCAAGTTTCTTACACAGAAGGTGATGAGTGCGTGGAGGTGCTGTTGGGGACGGTGGTGGAGGAAGATAAGATAATGGCATTTAATAAACTTTTGATTAGGCACCTGGATACGCAGGGGACGGAGGGGTATGGGTTATGTGCAGGCAGATAGGAATTGGTTTTGGCATCATGTTTGGTGCATACATTGTGGGCCAAAAAGCCTGTTCCTGCGCTGCGCTGTTCCATGGAGTGGAGCATGACTAAAACTAATGCTAGAGACAAGAACTCCAATCATATTTAAACAGCACATATATAGGACAAACATACGGCGAAGAAAGCTCTGTCGCCAGGGGCTACAACAATTGAGCTGCAACGACAGCCGTAGCAGCTGAACATGCGGTGGGTGAAGGAGGCCTCACTGGTCCACCTTGCGAGTCAAGAGTGGGGTCGGAAGCCAGGGCTCTACACGGCCAGGGAGACCGAAGGGCCGAATGGCCTACTCCTGCACCTATTGTCTATTGAGACGGCTTGAGCCGGGATGGGTCGGCAGGTCATTCCATTCACATTTAGTTTACATATTATATCTGTTTTATTTAAGTTTCTGGCACTCCGTGGTGCTTTAGAGACACGGGAGGGGTGGCCCTAGCGGACCAGGGGTGTATTGTCGTTTCATTCTCACATAACCTTTGTTGGTCCAGTAAAACAGATAATCCAGAAAGGATCCGGAACCGAGGGTGCTGGAAAATCAGTGTTCAACCTGTATTGACAATGTTTTATATGTATGCACTTTCTTTTACCAGAACAGATTATTCCAATCATTGCTCCACGAGAATAGCCACTTTGATTGCATGGAGGATAATTTACATCATGTGTCGTCCTTAGCATGAAGTCTAAGCATATTTTGTCACCATGACAATGCAAAATATAGCTGCACAGTCTAATCCCACTTTCCTTTGTAATGTAAATTACAGCACTGCAGGTGCTCACCCAAATGCAGTGTGTTGTCCCAGTCTCCCCCCCCCCCCCCCCCGCCCGCACCTTTTCCAGTAGTGAGTTGTAGATCTCTCACTACTCTGGGGTGAAACACCAGAGAGTTGTGAATCTGTGGAATTCTCTGCCACAGTGGAGGCCAATTCACTGGATGTATTCAAGAGAGAGTTAGATATAGCTCTTGGGGCTAATAGAATCAGGGGATATGGGGAGAAAGCAGGAACGGGGTACTGATTTTGGATGATCAGCCATGATCACATTGAATGGCATTGCTGGCTCGAAGGGCCAAATGGCCTATTCCTGCACCTATTTTCTATGTTCTATGAAAGCTTTACTCCTCAGCTCCCTATTAATTCTTTAGCTAAGTCTATTATTTTACTATTCTTAAACTACAGTTATTACACTTTTATACTTACGGTAAATATGATTGTGCTTACGTATAGTATAATTTTACGCAAAACAAAGAACTTCACTGTATCTAGGAACATGTGACATTAAAGTACCATTGAACCATTCATTCTTTTAAATCATTGACTCCCTAAGTTTTCGAAGGGAACTGAATAGCTTTAACCGCTCCATCAGGAACCTTAACAATTATAAATTACTACTTTATTTAATATTGTGTATATGATTACATACATATTATTCTATACACAATTTTAAATGATGTAATCAGAATTTTTAAGAGACAAAATAGGGAAATACATCCCTTAAAAATATTAAAAATAATCATTCGTGTTGAAGAAATAGTTATAATCAGACACAGGAATAATTCAATTGTTCAGCCTTGGGTTTCTGACGTAATTGTATCTTGGTCTGGTGATTAGATTCTCGTCATGATTCATTAATGGGCATTCCCTTTGTCATCTCCAGTGTTTCTCCACGATGATATCATATTCCAAAGGGTGAATTCACAAATGCTAATGAAGATTTATGGCGCAGTTTCAATCGTTTTGAATTCCAGCCACTAATTACATCTGCAGATTGCATGATGGATAAATCAACAGTACCAGGGTTTATTGCTGGTGATTAATGCAATGTGGTTGCTAGGTCTGTTTAATCTTACAAAGCCAACAGGTTGGAAAGTATTTAATCTTATGGGTTGGGCATTGTGCCAAACTTATAATTAAGTTTAGTGATCTTGTGAATTTCTATATTTACCACGTATACATATCATAGTTTTGCTGTCAATGTTTTACAGAACGTACCTGAAATAGTGGAAGAACTGATTTAGGCAATAAAAATATATACTTGGATGTATCAATTGCTTGGTCTTGTATGTTATTTGTCAATTACTACAGGTGCACAACCTTTCATCCGAGAGCCTTGGGACCAGACACTTGTCGGATTTCGGAATTTTTCGGATTTCCGAATGGAAGATTTTTAGCGTAGATTAGGTAGGTAGCGCGGGCGGCTTGAAAAGTCTGGAGCAGCTGCCTCCTCCCCGGAGACCGGGGAATCATTGCATAAATGTTAGTCAGTTAGTTTGGAGGGATTTTATGTGGTGGGGGGGTGAAGGGGGAAACTTTAATTCTTAGTCCCCTACCTGGTCGGAGAGGCAGGGAGCGGGCAATGCCTTACCGGGTCGCCGTGCAGTAAGCTCCGGAGCGCTGTGGCCGCCGACTCCCAACATCGCGGAGCTGGGGGCTGCGGGCGTCCGGCCGCGGTTGGAGCTCCGACCCCGGCAACTCTACCCCTGGCTGCGCGGCGCTCCAAATCCAGCGCGGCCCGCGGGCGGACGCCCGCAGCCCCAGCGCCGCGATGTTGGGAGTCGGCAGCGTCGCAGCGCTGGGATACCAGCGGGGAGCGGGCAATGCCTTACCAGGTCGCCGTGCGGTAAGCTCCGGAGCGCTGTGGCCGCCGACACACAACATGTCGGCGGCCACAGCGGTGCTGGGGCTGCGGGCGTCCGGCCGCGGGCCGCGCTGGATTTGGAGCGCCGCGCAGCCAGGGGTAGAGTTGCCGGGGTCGGAGCTACAACCGGCGCCGCCCGCGGCCGGACGCCCGCAGCCCCAGCTGGGAGTCGGCGGCCACAGCGCTCCGGAGCTTACTGCACAGCGACCCGGTAAGGCATTGACCGCTCCCCGCCTCTCCGACCAGGTAGGGGACTAAGAATTAAAGTTTCCCCCTTCACATAAAAGCCCTCCAAACTAACTGACTACCATTTAAGCAATGATTTACAGATGTTTAAGTGTCTCCCCGGTCTCCGGGGAGGAGGCAGCCGCTACAGTAGTACAGACCTGGGTTGACCGTGGGTCGTTTCGGGTCAAGTTTGGCGCCAAACGCGAGCTTTGGTGTGCAGACGACATCCTGGGAAAAATGGCCGGTTTCCGGAGTTTTTCGGTTTCCGGAACTCCGGATAAAAGGTTGTGCACCTGTATAACCATCAGTCACACATTTTTAAATGATGGTACCTTAGTTTTGTGGTATACAATTCAAAACTCTTCCATCAGATCCAATCTGAGTTCAGGAATACGGACTCTTCTTCAGACTGATGTGGGCGTGGGGGGGGAAGAATAAAGGAAGAGGTGGAGACAGTGGGCTGTGGGAGAGCTGGGGAGGGGGAAGAAAGGAGAAATACGGATTAAACTATGGTGTAGGAAGGAACTGCAGATGCTGGTGTAAACCGAAGATAGACACAAAATGCTGGAGTAACTCAGCGGGACAGGCAGCATCTCTGGAGAGAAGGAATGGGTGATGTTTCGGGTCAAGTCTCTTCTTCAGACTAGTCAGGGGAAAGGGAAACGGGAGAAATAGACAGTGATGTAGGGAAAGATATAACAAATGAATGAAAAATATGCAAAAAAGTAACGATGATAAAGGAAACAGGCCATTGCCAGCTGTTTGCTAGAACGGAAACGGTGCAACTGGGGTGGGGAGGGATAGAGAGAGAGAGGTAGTGGAGGGGTTGTTTGAAGTTCGAGAAATCAATATTCATACCACTGGGTTGTAAGCTGCCCAAGCAAAATATGAGATGCTATTGTGTTTGTTCAACTGTTCTGATGGACTTAGTATGAAATGCTCCAATCAATATCTATACATAACATCACCGGAATGCAAGATATAAAGCTGTGTAAAGGGACATGTCTGAGGTTGAATGTTAACATTGTTGGAGTATTACATTGTTCACGTTGTTTAAGAAGGAACTGCAGATGCTGGAAAATTGAAGGTAGACAAAAATGCTGGAGAAACTCAGCAGGTGAGGCAGCTGAAGAAAGGAAGAGGCGGAGCCAGTGGGCTGTGGGAGAGCTGGGAAGAGGAGGATGCAAGAAGGAGAAAGCAAGGACTACCTGAAATTGGAGAAGTCAATGTTCATACCGCTGGGGTGTGAACTACCCAAGCAAAATATGAGGTGCTGCTCCTCCAATTTACGGTGGGCCTCTGGCCAAGGAGGAGGCCCAGGACAGAAAGGTCGGATTCGGAATGGGGTGGGGGGGGGAGTTGAAGTGCTGAGCCACCGGGAGATCAGGTTGGTTATTGCGAACCGAGCGGAGGTGTTGGGCGAAGCGATCGCCAAGCCTACGCTTGGTCTCACCGATGCAGGTGCAGGTGGACCTGTGCCGCACCTGGAAAGACTGCTTGGATCATTGGATGGAGTCAAGCGACAAGTGTAGCATTTCCTGCAGTTGCAAGGGAAAGTGCCAGGAGAGGGGATGGTTTGGGTGGGAAGGGACGAATTGACCAGGGAGTTACAGAGGGAGCGGTCTTTGCGTATTGTACATTGTTCAAGTTGCTGCTTTCTAGATGAGATCCTACCAAGTCTCGCAGATGGATGCAAAATACTATTTTTGAAGAGCAGGGTGTTAATATATGGCCAATATTTACCCCCAATCAATGTGAGTAAGGACAAATTGTGAGGCCGTTACCACATTGCCGCTTATGAGACAATGCAAATTGTTTGGTCCTCTTCCGACATGACAACATTGACCACATTTGGAAAAATGCTGAGTAGCTTGTAAAATGCTTTACATTTCTGAGCGGAACAATGGGGCAACTATTACAGTTGCTGCCTCACAATAGCAGAGACATACATTCAGTTCTGATCTTGTGTTCTATCTCTGTGGAGTTTGCATGTCCTCCCTGTGGGCTGTGTGGATTTCTTTTAGTTTCATCCCACATCCCAAAGACCTGCTGGTCGTTAGGTTAATTGGTAACTGTAAATTGTCCTTCACGTAGAGTTGCATAGTAGAATCTTGAGAGAGTTGATGAGAATGTAAGGAGAATAACAAAATTGGATTAATGTTGGATTATTGTGTATAGTGTATATTAGTGTTGATGGGCAATGCGGACTCTTTGGGCTGAAGGGACTTTTAGAGTACTGTACCTTTGAATGACTGTCTGACAGGTACAGTATAACAAGTTTTTTTTTTAATTGGTTATTTACGCTGTGACAAAGGCTGACATCCCTTAAATTGACTTCGGCAGCAAGTAGGTGGAAATCATGGGAATCTTTGTTGTGAATATAGAGAAGAACTTTGGAAACATTTGGCCATCAATGCATTTAAAGTCACGGAGAGTGGTGCGGTAGGGGGAGGAGGGGTAGATCTATTAAGGGTTAACCGTTAAGGTTCCTAGTGAAGCCAAGCCAAAGGCATCCTATTGAATTTAATAATTATATTGTTCTGTTATTATTAGCTGGAATGAAAGTCTAGTTGTGGATTATTAGAGAGGGATTTTGCCTTTTCCAATTAGTTATAGAAACATAGAACAGGAGTAGGCCATTCGGCACTTCAAGCCAGCAACACCATTCAATATGATCATGGCTGATCATCTAAACTCAGTACCCTGTTCCTGCTTTTTCCCCAATATCCCTTGATTCCGTTAGGCCTAACTCTCTCTTAAATACATCCAGTGAATTGGCCTCCACTACCTTCTGTGGCAGAGAATTCCACAGATTCACTACTCTCTGGCTGAGAAAGTTTTTCCTCTTCTCAGTCCTAAACGGCCTACCCCTTATTCTTAAACTGTGACACCTGGTCCTGGACTCCTACAACATCAGGAAATTTTTCCCAGCATCTAGCCTGCCCAATCCCTTAAGAATTTTATATGTTTGTATAAGATTACCTATCATCCTTCTAAATTCCAGTGATCATGACCCCAGTTGATCCATTCTTTCATCACATGTCATTATAGCCTACAAAAGGACAAGCATCGCTGTGGGGGTGAGAATGTGAAGAGTAATAGATTGATGGGGTGTGAAATGAATCCCTGGTCTTCATGAAGCAAGACTAAGAGGGGACTGTGAATAGCAAAGGTATCTATGATTGTTTGGTGAGAAGCGAGTGCAATTCTAATTGCCAAAGGGTAGAGACCACATTGGATGAAGTGAAAGCGAAGAAATCATGAATGGTAGAGGAGGGGGAGAGAGACTTGGGTTTGTGGAGGACCTCAGGGCATGACGTGATAACAAAGAGACAGAGGTACTAGAACCAGGGCGTTACAGTGGTGCAGCGGTAGAGTTACTATCTTTTTTTATTTAATTTTTTAATTTATTAGAAGCAGTGTAGAAACATATAAGCAACGGCATATGACATAATACAGTTATTGTACAGCTTCAATTTTAATTTTTAGCTAAAGATGAGCGAAAAGAAGAGAGAAAAAGCAAGAGAGAGAAAAAGTGGATGTGCAAGAATAGAACACCTAGACTAGCAACTTAGTATAGCCAAAGAGTGAGTAAGTAAAAGAAATAAGAAAGACGTAGAGAAATAAAAAGACAAAAACTGAAAGAAAAACAAAAGGTGATGATATACTTGCTTCGTATCCCTCCCCACCCATCACCCAACCCGTAATTAGATTTAACTCCAAAATTGTGTTGCACCATACTATCCTTGTATAGAATTACTATCTTACAGCGTCAGAGACCCGGGTTCAATTCTGACGATGGGTGCTGTCTGTACGAAATTTGTACGATCTCCCTGTGGATTTTTTCCGGGTCCTCGGGTTTCCTCCCACACTCCAAAGAGATGTGCAGGTTTATAGGTTAATTGACTTCTCTAAATTGTCCCGTGTGTAGGATAGAACTAGTGTACAGGGTGATTGTTGGTCGGTGTGGATTTGGTGGGCCGAAGGGCCGGTTTCCACACTGTATCTCTAAACTAAACTAAACCAATGAAGGAGTGAGGGTTAAAAGACTGATTGAGTGCGTGTGATCATTTGTGATTATAGTCAGTTGGTGGAGGGAGGGAAATAATGATTGGTGACGATAAGAAAGAGAATTCAGTGACTATGTGGTAAAGTCAGAGCAGTACTGAACACGGCATTTACCTTGTGAAACTAGCAACTTCCACCTCACGTTTGCTGTCCCATCCATTGTGCAACCCATGCAAATGCCGGCACTCCCAGAGGACTATTAGGTAGGAATTGAGTGACCCACGTTACGTGCGACTTCCCTTGGGTGTGGTTTTACTCGAGGCTAGTCTTCACCCAGAGGGCAGTGAATCATTGGAATATCCTCTATTCAAGAGGATTGTGGTGGCAACGTGAGTCACTGAATATATTCAAGATAGATCAATAGATTTTCCTCATGTTTAAGAAGGAATTGCAGATGCTGGAAAATCGAAGGTACACAAAAAAGCTGGAAAAACTCAGCGGGTGCAGCAGCATCTATGGAGCGAAGGAAATAGGCAAAGTTTTGGCCCGAAACGTTGCCTATTTCCTTCGCTCCATAGATGCTGCTGCACCCGCTGAGTTTCTCCAGCTTTTTTGTGTACCTTAGATCGATAGATTGTTGGATATATACAAAGAATCATTGCATATGACGTTAGTGCAGGAGAATAGCACTGTGGTAAAACATTAATTGGGATTTTATTGAATGGCAAAGCAGCACAAAAAACCAACCGCTCCCAAGAAGAACTTTTTTCACACAGAGAGTGGTGAATCTCTGGAACTCCCTGCCACAGAGGGTAGTCGAGGCCAGTTCATTGGCTATATTTAAGAGGGAGTTAGATGTGGCCCTTGTGGCTAAGGGGATCAGAGGGTATGGAGAGAAGGCAGGTACGGGATACTGAGTTGGATGATCAGCCATGATCATATTGAATGGCGGTGCAGGCTCGAAGGGCCGAATGGCCTACTCCTGCACCTAATTTCTATGTTTCTATGTTTCTATATCTCACACTCTTATGTTTCAGTACATTGACCAACGCCATTACAGTACAGCGGGTCATGCGGCATCTCTAGAGAAGAAGATTAGGTCGGCTACCCTGGTCTTGTAGCACTGCTTACAAATTTGAGAGAAGCTATTGAAGAAACGTTGGCAAGTTGATGTTGCGCATTTTGGCGCCAATACAAACACAATGCAGCTGAGATTAACAGATTGGTACAGAGTGAATTGTTATCTGCGGATGAAATGCCAATTAAGTGGCCACTTTGTGTAGGAAGGAACTGCAGCTGCTGGTTAAACTGAAGATAGACACAAAAACCTGGAGTAGCTCAGCGGATCAGACAGCATCGCTGGAGAAAAAGAATAGGTGACGTTTTGGGTCCAGACCCTTCTTCAGACTCAAGTTTCGGTCGAGACCCTTTTTCACTTGCGACCCAAAACGTCACCTATTCATTTTCTCCAGAGATGCTGTCTGACCCGCTGAGTTACTCCAGCTTTTTGTGTTCATCTTCTTGTCCTAGATGGTGTTGAACTTGATTGTTGAATCTGCATCATTAAGACAAATAGGTATTATTCTGCCACACTCCTGAGCGCCTTGCAGATGGTTGGAATTCTTTGGAGAAGCAAAAGTAACTGCTTGAAATAAAACAGAAAATGGTGTTAACACTTAATGGGTCAGACAGCACCTGTAGAATGAAGAGCATTTAACATTTCAAGTCCAAAACTCTTCATCGGAGTCTCCTGTAAAATCACCCCTGAGATCTACTGATAAGGATCAGGGCAGCTTTCATCAGGAAAATGTTATTGGTGAATGTTAAAAATGTCACTTAACATATGTCACTTGGATTTAGTGAACTGTAGATAGACACAAGAAGTTGGAGTAACTCAGCAGGACACGCAGCATCTCTGGAGAAAAGGAATAGGTGACGTTTTGGGGTCAAGGCCCTTAGTGGAATGTAGATGGCTCACTGAGTCTCTGATCCAACTGACTGTTTGCTGTTCACACATTTTTATATTTAGCACCGTAACTAAGTAATCAAACATGCACGTGGCGATTTCACTTTCGTAATCCCTGTCATCAGGGTGATTCTTTGTAACACATTTAAATGTGTGTTGTGAATACGTGATTCTGACGCACAGGAATCTCTACCACGTGAGCTTAACCCATTTTTCATTGAGGAGAATGTTTTACTTAGTTTGTCATTTTGCCCTAGGTATTGTTAAACTATAGGCAATTCTAGTTCCTGGAAATAAATGGGTTTTAAAAGGATAATTAATAGGTCATTCTTTTTCTAAACCAAGTACCTCCTTGACGAACTTGCTTTTGTTCCAACCCAGCTTTTGTAGCTGTTGGTGAATAAACTTGGTGATTACTGCTCGCCTGACACATTGTGTGTTCCAAATTGTTCCTTCCAAACCCTGAAGCACATTCTCTCGATAAAAATAGTTTGCTGAGTGTAGAGGTTCTGAGAAATATCTAAGGGTCGGAAGTAATTAAGTAAGCAACTGAAGTAATTAACAAAGCTAAGTATTAGGTCATTTAATCGATAAAGGGCTATTTGCACGAATGCAAACATAGGCTGTTGAAATACAATGTTTCTGACAATGCATTAATGTGTGGTGCTCCGTGGAGCATTTATTCATTATTCAGGAACATGGTGGCATTGCACCCTGGTTTAGTTGTATGATACACACAATGTGCTGGAGTAACTCAGTGGCTTAGGCAGCATCTCTGGAGAAAAAGGATGGGTGACATTTCTGGTTGGAACCTTCTTCAGGTTGAAAGAAGAGGGAAGGTGGGGGGGGGGGGGGGGGGGGGGGGGGGGGGGGTGCGGGATGGTGATAGGAAAAGGCCAGAACAAATCAGGGCCGGTCTATTATGATTACCTTATTCGATTTACTATGTTGATCTTGAGGAGTTCCTGGTATACTTTTTCTGCATGGTAATGGCTTGTGAATATATTTGTTAGCTATTTAATGAACTGCTGGTAAGTTGAGGTTTCAATTCCTGATTGATGCCAATCCAGTGATGTTTCCATGATGCCAGTGAACACCATGGAGACAACATTCTGGAGCAGAGGCGTTTAGTTTTGTGTATTGTACTGAGATACAGTAAAAAACATTTTGTTGTGGGCTATCCGGTCAGCGGAAAGATTACCCATGAATACAATCAAGTCATCCACAGTGTGCAGATACAGGACAAAGTGAATAACATTTAGTTCAAAGTATAGTCTGATTAAAAACAGCCCAAGGGCCTCCAATGGGGTAGATGGGAGGTCAGGACTGCTCTCTAGTTGGTGATAGAGTGGTTCAGTTGCCTGATAACAGCTGGGAAAAAACTGTCCCTGAATCTGGAGGTGTGTGTTTTCAAACTTCTGTACCTCTTGCCTGATGAGAGAGGAGAGAAGGGAGAGTGTCCAGGATGAGACTCATTTTTGCTTATGCTGACTACCTTGCTGAGGCAACATGAACAGTATGTGGGGTCAATGGAAGGGAGGTTGGTTTACATGATGGTCTGGGTGAGTCCTCAATTCTCTGCAATTTCTTGCGGTCTTGGATGGAGCTGCTCACGAACCAGGCTGTGATGCATCCCGGTAAAATGTTTTCCACAGCACATCTGCAGAAGAAGGTGAGAGTTGTCAGGGACATGTCGAACTTCCGAAGCCTTTTAAGGAAGTAGAAGCATTGGTGTGCATTCTTGGCCATTTCTTTTGATATGGCTGGTCAAGGACAAGTGGGCCTAGGTTTCATCCTCGGTGGGCAGATGGGATGAAGCTGGAGATGAGGATGAGTCTTCATTGTTCTTCTCGCACAGTATTTTAGGTTGTGGTGTGAGTGAAGCTTGTTTTGCCAGAAAGGCTTCCAATGGAACGTTCATACTTGGAGGAATACTCCCAAGGCAAATTTAATTTTACTTTTGTGTCTATTGCGTTTTATAGACTAGAAGATGGTATATCAATTTTTCATTGACATGCATGAATATATGCAATGAATCTGATATCTGAACTTATCAAAAACGTAGTTGATAGGAACATAGACAAAGGAAGAGCCTCAAGACTAAGCCTCAAATTCAGTCTGCGATTCATCAAGGTCATTGATGATTTCTATTCCATTGCCTTCCTATGCAATTCTCACATCCTTTGATTACCTTAATGCCCAGATATCTATTGGTTTCTGTATTGAATTAGCTCAATAAACTTAACAGTTCTCTGGCCTAGAGATATCTAAAAACATTGCAACCCTTTTCATGAAGTAATATCTCTTCATCTCAGTCTTAAATGGGCAATTTTTCATTTTGAGACGCTAAATCCTGGTTCTAGACTCCGCAGTCAAGAGAAACATCCTTGTTGTATGCGGCCTGCAAATCTTGTAAGAATTAATATGTTTCAATAAGATTTCCCATTTTTCTAAACTCCATAGAATACAGGCATCATCTATTAAATCTCTCACCCTGGGGCAAATCAATCATCCTGAAAATCAGTTCAGTGAATATTCTGAGTACTTCCTTCTTGGCATGTGTGTCATTCTTTAGATAATGGAACATGATGACGTAGTGGGTGGAGCCTCTGCCTCAGTGCAAGAGACCAGGGTCAATCCTAACCTCAGCTATTTTTAGTACAGAGCCTCACGTCTTACGTGTGACTACATGAGTTCCCCTTGGATGTTCTGGATTTCTTCCATATCCCAAAGATTTGCAGTTTGCTAGGTCAATTGGCTGGTGTAAATTGCCCTTAGTCCTTAGATTGCTCATAGGTGAGTGGTAGAATCTGGAGAGCAGGTTAATGGGGGAATGTGGGGGGAATAAAAAACGGGATTAATGCAGTATTGGTGAAAATGAGTGGTTGATGGTTGGCATGGACTTGGTGGAGCAAAGGTTGTGTTTGTACAGTTGGTGTTGACGAGTTGGGCCATATGACCTGGTTCCATGCTGTATGATTCTATGATTCAAAACTATACACAACACCTCAAGTGATAAATGCTTAGCCTGATTCATAATGAGACTTAGAGGAGTAAGTCTATGATTGGGGCATCATCTCAACAAGCTATAAATTAACCTTTATCTGCCAAACCCATACCTCCAAAATGGTCATCACCCTACCTATCTCCCCATTGCCCCAGTATGGTCTTTGCCTTATTTTCTCCAAAATCTTCCCTTTCCACAATGATATGATATTTGCACAAATTCCTTAAAGGAAGTCATATTTTAATATCTTTTGAGCCTGGGCAGCTCACATAGAACTGGTATGTCATCCCTGCTGCCTAATAAATCCTCATCTTAGTTTGAACATCCTTGAGTATTGATTGAAATTGATTAAAAGATGCAGATCTTTTCGTTGACAAAGATTGACAAATTGATTGAAAGATGCAGCGTGGAAACAGGCCCTTCTGCCCATCGAGACCACGCCGACCGGTGATCACCCGTTCACATTTGTTGCACGTTATCCCACTTTCGTATCTACTCTATATATAGAAGGGGCAATTTGCGGAAGCCTATCAACCTACAAGCCCGCATGGGATGTGGGAGGAAACCGGAGCACCAGGAGGAAAGCCACGCAGTCACAGGGAGTACGAGCAAATTCCATACAGACAGGAGTGAACCTGGGTCTCAGGCGCAGTGAGGCAGCAGCTCTACCAGTTGCACCACTGTGCATCAGTCTGAAGAACTCTGAAGACGGGTTTCGGCCCAAAACGTTGCCTATTTCCTTCGCTCCATAGATGCTGCTGCACCTGCTGAGTTTCTCCAGCATTTTTGTGTATCTTCGATTTTCCAGCATCTGCAGTTCCTTCTTAAGCACCACTGTGCTGGCCTGGGATATTTGGTGATTCTCAGATACACAAATAATTTAAAAAGAGATAAATTAAATTCTCAAATCAATTATTTTCTAAGTGGAATTGTTAATTGGTTAAAAAATATCTATTCATTTATAAAATATACAAGTTGTAGATTTGATATACTATAATGTGAATGAGTTTTGCAAAGGCATGTGGGTTGAACTCAATCCTGAAGGTTGATGTCAGCTGGTTGCATTCTTTCTAAGTTATATTAATGTGTTCACCCACTAAATTGGCAAGTTTTGGTTGTGTGCTGAAGCGTTGGGTGTTCTGCTGAAAAGTCATTTAATATATGGGCTTGCTGCCACAGAATCTCTGAAAGCATTAATACAGTGTTGAGATATTCGACTGTGGAGGGTGTCACAGCTGTTGCTGGCAGTGTATGGCACATGCAAGCCCACTTCCCTGTGTGACAATCATGTGCTCCAGAATTCAGCTTGCCAATGATACTGCAGCCTGTTAGCTTGACAGAAAACAAAGAGGTTAAAACTGGGACCTTGCTCTGTATATTTCACACCCTGATATCGTGGAGTACACAAGATGCATAAGTACATTGCAAACATGAAGTCTAAACACAGGAATGAGCGCTATGATTAATGCATAGCAACCCATGGGTTCGGTTGAAAATACTCAATTCACTAAATGTTGAAATCTCCTCCTTAAAAAAAAATAATAATATTGCCTGTTTGATCAATTTCTGTCTCGTAGTTATTTCTCAATGTTGTGTGAACCACCGGCAATTAGCATTCATTACCTATCTTGGGGCTTGGAATGTGAAAGTGCTGATACAGATATAGACGTCACAGAAATAGCACAGGCACCAGAGCACGATTCGTAGTTGACTGAATGACATTGCGTCACAGATGTGGGCGGATGTTAGTGTAATAAAGGGGAATGACCGGTAATCCCCCAAAGCATTTAGATACTGCTTGCCAGGACAGGAGAAACACGCTTGCAAACAGTCCTCGGTTCCACAAAGCACTGCTCAGACCTGCTGTTTCACTGTGAGTATGTTTATGGCTATACTTTTACAAAAGATTTAGTTGCCTTTCCTCCCTGCCAGCCTAACTAGATGTTTTTAAAACTTTATTGAGCAGTGCAACATATGGTCGTAGTATTACATAGAAACTAACCGTATCGGTGGTTTTAATAAAAAGATGTTAAAAATAGAAAGTGCTTCAGTTTCATTTTGGTTTTAGCATTTAATTTCACAGAGGAACAGTCTGCTTATACTTTCTCAGTTTGTTTATTTTGATCATTAGATGAATTCCAAGGATCAGAGGTTTTGTTATGTAGAAAGGCTTAAACATTGAAACAGAGACTATGCAGATATATTTGAAGTTGTGAACTGTTTTGAAAGGCTGTATTACTGCTTGATTGTCCATGATTGACCAGTTGTTAATAAAGCAATAAAGATTTGACATTGACACAAAAAGCTGGAGTAACTCAGCGGAACAGGCAGCATCTCTGGAGAGAAGGAATAGGTGACGTCGCCCATTCCTTCTCTCCAGAGATACTGCCCGTCCCGCTGAGTTACTCCAGCATTTTGTGTCTACGGTTTAAACCAGCATCTACAGTTCCTGCCTACACAAAGATTTGACATAGGAGGAGAATAAAGATAGTGGAAGACATGTTACAAATTCCAGAATGGGGAACGTATGACTGCAATGAAATAATTTCATGCAATGGACAGAATACTGAGCACATGAAAAAATACTACGGTGAAATCTCAGAGATGTTTAATCAGCTCCAGTCAAAGAGCTAACATTGGCACAAGTGGGCTGAATGGCTTCCTCTAGTTCTAGAAGTGCTATTCATTAGTTAATAGAATATGTTGTCCCGGTTTTCTAACTGTTTAACTGTATTGTTGCTGGAATTATAATTTTGTTTTATGACTAAATACTGCCCGTAATGTATTAACAAATAGCATTTCATAACATATAGTAGTGTGCTTGTAGCGTTGCTTGTTAAATGTGAACTTGACCTTTCGCAATCTTTACCGATGAAGTAACAGTTGCAAGAATGCGCTACTAATGCTAGTATCTTAGTGGATTGTATACATTTTAGAACAAGCTGGTGCTGTGTGTTTTTAAATGTTTTTGCAGTCCAGCAGAATCAGAAGTGCTAAACCGGTCAATAGTATTTCGAGAAGTGGAGAATTCTATTCAGCCCACTTGTATCATCAGCTGGAGCTGATCAACTCTCTCTTGTCTTTCACTGGCGCATTTTATGTTCTTTTTCAAAAGCTCAGTAGACATGCCACATTCAGAAGCCTCACATAGAAGCCTTTGACCTCCCTTAACCAGTTGTTCTCCCCCGTACCCTGGTTTGTCTTACTGCATCATAGAACATAGAACAAAGAACAGGAGCAGGCCCTTCGCTCCACAATCTCTGTCTTGAACATGATAGCAAAATCCACGTATCTGTCCGCACATAATCCATACCTCCCCATTCCCTGCATATCCATACGCCTATCCAAAATTCCCTTAAATGCCACTATCGTATCTGTCTCCACCACTACCCCTGGAAGCACATTCTGGTGTATAAACCCTTTGTGTTAAAAAAAAATTCCTTTCAGGGAGATATGGACTTGGACCCTGATTTGTACATCAAATCTATGTGTCCTTGGCTTTGGCTGCCTGACACCATTTACCATTCCTGAGTAGTCCTGAATCCGGCTGAAGCTCTAGCACCAGTGGGGAAACTTTATGCAACTGATCCACGACCATCGTGATTGATTTACTCACAAATTAAACTTACTCCTTCTCCCTGAAACCTTCCAACTCCCATCGAAAACAGGAGCTAAAGGTAGACGCAAAATGCTGGAGTAACTCAGCGGGACATGCGGCATCTCTGGAGAGAAGGAATGGGTGACGTTTTGGGTTGAGACCCTTCTTCAGACTGATGTCGGGGGAGTGGAATGTAGATTGTGCAGAGATAAAATGTAGTCAGAGACAATAAGACTGGTGGCAGAACTGGGAAGGGGGAGGGGATGGAGAGAGAGGGAAAGCAAAGGCTACTTGAAGTTAGAGAAGTCAATGTTCATACCACTGGGGGTGTAAGCTACCCAAGCGAAATATGAGGTTCTCTTTCTCCAATTTGTGCTGGGCCTCACTTGGACAATAGTGACAGGACAAAGATCCGTGGATGGAGTCGAGGAGGGAGGTAAAGGGTCAGGTGTTGCATCTCCTGCGGTTGCCGGGGAAGGCACCTGGGGAGGGGGTGGTCTGGGTGGGAAGGGACGAGTTGACCAGGCAGTTGCGGAAGGAACGGTCTGCGGAAAGCAGAAAGGGGTGGAGATGGGAAGATGTGGCCAGTAGTGGGATCCCGTTGGATTTGACACAGAGAGAGGGAAAGCAAGGGCTACTTGAAGTTAGAGAAGTCAATGTTCATGTCGCTGGGGTGTAAGCTACCCAAGCGAAATATGAGGTGCTGTTCCTCCAATTTGCGCTGGGCCTCACTCTGACAATCGTGGAGGCCCAGGACAGAAAGGTCAGATTGGGAATGATAAGATAAGACCACCAGCCTTACTGTCTCCGACTACATTTTATCTCTGTACTGCCCACTCCCCTGACATCAGTCTGAAGAAGGGTCTCGACCTGAATCGTCACCCATCCCTTCTCCCCAGAGATGCTGCCTGTACCGCTGAGTTACTCCAGCACTTTGTGTCTACCTTCGATTTCAACCAGCATCTGCAGTTCTTTCCCACACATGTAGTTTAATAAAATCACTATATTCATATTCTCGCACTTTTGACCAATAATTTTCCCTAGATTATTGAATATTTTAAATGTGAAATGTATGGAAAATTAGTTTGTTGTATCTGTTAGGCTGAGTTGAAATGAATCACTGAATAGGACAGTTAAGCTAGTTGAGTGCATTTGTGTTGGTTTCATAGCTTGTTCTTATTTCATAGATTTTAAGTCGGTGATATTGGGGTTTTGAAAATTCAGATATGATTTGTGTGTTATTGACACCAAGATGCCAGAGATTTGTTCAACGTTATTAAATGCTGGAGGGGTTTGACTTGTGGTATTGCACAGATAAGTTTTCTCAGGGGAACAATTTGCCTATCTTTAATTTCACACTTGGTTATCTTTTTCCTGTTTCATGATGAACATGACATAAAATATTTTGCTGCAATTTAAATTTTTATTAAAAAAAGAGTGAAAATGTGAAATTTAGGAAACTGAAACCTAATTGAAAACGCTCTTCATTTGAGTAGATATACTATGGCACTCGAGGAAAGCAGTAACCTCGGGTTATTTTCTGAACAATAAAGTGGGGGTGGATTTTAAAATCATGCATATGCCAATGCTTTAGGAAGGATTTATGTTTTGAAAGTACTGCTTCTTTCCGAAAAGAAGCAAGAGCTGATAGGTCTTATCAGTCATCTCAGGCGTATAACTTGGAACTCAGCAGTTACATTACCAGAACAGCTGGTGCAGTTCGAAATTTGCCGTTACAAAACGGCTGATATTTCCAGTTTGATCAGGATATTTCTTCAGCTGTGTGATTGGTGACGGACCGATGGCAGAGAAGCTGTGGGTAAGGTAACAATGCCATGATGATTAGTGGAGAATGGTATTTATTGGCTTTGAGGTCAAATGAGGAACGTTACAAGATATGTTTCATGCATCATCAGAGTTACAAAGTTGATTCAACAGAGGTTGATTAATGATCTAATTATTACTGGAAAAGTGATAAATTCAGAGTTTAACTTCAAAACTCAGACGTGGTGTATGCATGCCCTTGAGTGGTCTTGCAGGACTCTCTTCCGCCCGCACCCCTCTTCCAATTTTTCCCCCTACTTCAATCAGTCTGAATAAAAGTTCTGACCCGAAACGTCACCTATCCATGTTCCCCAGAGAGGCCCGCTGAGTTACCTTTTGTCATATTTTTTGTGGAAAGGAAAATCTCTGTAATTTATAAAAACAATTATTTTGGTCACGGTAATATCTGGTAACATCAGGAACAATGGAAACATTAGAATCATTTGGCATTAAAATGGCTGATGTTGGAGACTAGCAAATCTCTTGCATTGACTTTGGTTAAAAGATTAGGCATTGGTCACATGGTATGTGTGCATTTGTGCCTCAGTTGGTAAAGAGAGCACTTATTGAGCCATTGAGACCAAGTTGATGTTAAGTTAGCTGGACTGAAGAATGAAACATTACCCTCCTATCTCCATATGGAACATCCTAATCTGGGATCACGGTTGATGAATGAGTGCTGAATAATCCCCCTGCCCCACAGGAACTTTGTCCTGTAACAAAATGTTCTTTCAATAGATCAATACGAGGGAAATACTGTAGACTTCTATAGAAAAAAGAAAACTCCTACTTAAATGTACAGTTATTCACTCAAATCCTCCACAGACCAGTGATCACAGATCTGTTAATGATAGTCAGGGTACTGTAAAGTTACAGTAGCAACATATTGACAACATTGATTTGTTCCTGAAGTCAGTTTGTTTCCTGAATGTCAATATTTTGGATCTTATTCTTCAAAATAATTATTTAGAAGAATGAACCAATGTCATTGGATACATTTGCTTTACAAGTCCATTTAACATATTTGTTGTCACTGAAAGCAGAAAAAAAAACATGTACCAATTTGCGTGCCTGCGTATTGGCTTGTGGAGGCGAGATGGTGTACACACCCCGCCGGTCAGCGTCAATGGGGCAGATGTGGAGATGGTTGAGAGCTTCAAGGTCCTAGGCATAAATATGGCCCTGAACTTGAATAGTTAATATTTATGGTTTTCCTTTCATATATTTCCTCTTCACATGCACTGAGGTTGCTTATGATCATTAAATTATGTCCATTTGACAACCGGTTTCAAACTTATCAGCAACAGTTGTAAGCTGTTCAAAAACAAACTCTTCAACTTATTATCTGCTTCATTTTAATACTGTAATAATTAATTCTTGCCATTATAATAAATATTTTATGGATGGTGGAATCACAGAAATTAGCAGCACAAACAGTGCAGCATTGGAGACTATTTTCTTTACTCAGAATTTCAGTCTTATATTGGTAATGTTTTACAGTTCTTATGGATTTTCTTTTCCGATTTAAAAACTATAAAACACTGGAAAGAAATGACAGACTTGTAAAGGATAAAAAGGAGTTATGATATTTAGGTTGACAATCTCATCGTGTGTTCATTGAAGGAGAAAGAAAACTTTTTTAAATCTCAAATTTCCTTTCCATTTGTCAGAAAGCCAATTTTCTATGACAATTATTAATTATTAATTAAATCAAAACATAAATTAAAAAAAAGTTGAAGTACCAATTAGTAAACTGGGCAATTAAAGTCATATTTAAGGAATAATAAATAAATATTTAAATAATAAAGAATTATTGGTACCCTATAATCCAACAAGGTACATGTGACAATAAACTGACCTTGAAACCTTGGATAGGAAAGATTTCGAGGGACATAGTCCAGACATAGGTAGGTGGGACTAGTGTAATTGTGGCATCTTAGTCAGCATGGGAAAGTTGAGCTTGTTGCCGTGCTGTGACCATATCTAACATCTATTCATTTTATTGTTCGACAACCAAAGTACACGACAATAAATGTTGTGTGCCTCACTGCTCTGATCATGAAGTTGTGGGTATCATCTTCATAGGTTTAGAAAAGAGGTGACAACTGCAATAGCCTCACCAATTGATGACACAATTTGACAGTTATTATCTGCTTTAATATTTAATTGCCTGGAACAAGTCTAGTTGAGTTTATTGTCAATGCAGAAGTACAGTGCAAAACACAAGTACAGGCACAATGAAAACCTTGCTTGTCGGAGCATCACTGGCACATGGACTAAGACAATACACAAAAAACATCAATTATACATTGCACAAATTCTACAAGGCAATGTAAAGAAACAAGTGTGCAAAAAAACAAGACATTAGTGCAAAACACAATTAGAAAAAAACAAGTCCATGCTAGTGCAAGAGGTAGTCCATAGTGTTCCACTGCTGGGGTAGAATTAGGGTTGTGCAGGTTGGTTCAAGAACCTGATAGTCATCGGAAAGTAGATCTTCATGAACCTGGTGGTGTTAGACTTCAAGGTTTTGTACTTGCTGCTCGATGATAGCAGCATGGTGACTATCCTAGCAGATGGTGATAATTCTTGATGATAGAAGCACCATGATTAGGGTTAGAGTCTTGAGGAAGTGCCTTGTGCAGATGATGGGGCAATTAGTACCTATGATGGACTGGGCTGAGTCCACCACTCTCAACTGCCTCTTGTGTTCCTGTGCATTATTCCTGATGCAACCAGTCAGGATACTTTCTCCAACGCTTCCATAGAAGTTTGTTAGAATAGTCGGTGACAAGAAAAATCACTATTAACTACTAAGACAGCAGAGGCCCAGTTGCACCTTTTTCGTGATTGCAACTTTGTGCTGGGCCCTGAACAGATCATCTGAGATGTTCATGAGCAGGAATTTGAAGCTGCTAACACTCTCCACTGCCGACCCACCAACAAAATCTGGTGACACAAGAGAGTGCACATGCTAGAATCTAAATTAAAAAGCAAATTGCTGGACGAAATGAAGGGGCCAGGCAGCATCGGTGGAGGGAATGGACAGATGATGTTTCACATTACCATACTTCTCCAATCTGAAAATTATTGCCTTGTCTCCTGACTTCCTCTTTCTGAAGTCAGCGATTAGTTCCTTGGTTTTATTGACGTTGAGCGAGAAGTAGTTGTTGCGGCAACACTCAAGTACGTATGTCTCTCCTGTAAGCTGACTCATCGCCACTTGTGATTCGGCCTACAATAGTGGTGTCGTTGGCTGATTTATAGATGTCATTAGAGCTGTGCTTAACCACACAGTCATGGGTGTAAAGAGAGGAGTGTTGGGGGGCTTGGCACGCAGCTTTGAGGTGAACCAGTTGATGTAAAGGTGATGTTGTTATCGTTGTCACTGGTCGAGGTTCTCCAATGAGGAAGTCAAGGATCCAGTTGCAAAGGGAGGTATAGAACTGCAGGCCTTGGACCATGCGATGAGTTTGGAACTTTCTAATACTGAACAATCTCAGTTTTTCCTCTCTTTCCACCTTCTCCCTCCCTTTCCCCCAACATATCTGCCTCGCCAACAGTCTGTCTGTCCTTTCTTCTTTTTGTTATTTTTAGTATGTGTTAAAAGTAGGTTTTAGTGCTCCTTGGTGTGTTTTATGTGGGGGTGGGGGCAGGGGGTTGGGGGAAACTTTTTTCAATCTCTTACCTCGACGGAGATACAATTATTTTCCATAACGTATCTCCGTCCCCACTGCGGCCTAACATCGTGGAGTTGGCAGCCTTTCCTGGAGACCAACGGGAGCTCCAAGCTGCAGGAGTCTGCTGGACTTTAACATCGTGGAGCATGCGATCCCTTTGCCAGGGATCGAAGCTCCAACTGCAGGGCCTGTGTACTTTGATATTGTGAAGCCTCTGGTAAGAAGAGGCTGACTTGGGAGCTCCAAGCCGCGGAGAGAGTTTCAACCTCCCCGACGCGGGAGCTTCGATCACCCCGACGGGGGCTTCGATCGTCGGCTGCGGGTGGTTTGACTGCCCCGACCGCGGGAGAACAAGAGGAAGAAGATTTAACTTTATTGCCTTCAATCACAGTGAAGAATGTGGAAACCACTGTGATGGATGTTTATGTTCATTTTTATGTGGTCGTGTGTCTTGTTGCTTTTCACTTAGTATGGCTAACTCAAATTTCACTGTACCTTAATTGGTACATGTGACAATAAACTGACCTTGAGACCTTGAAATATCGAGATTATTACCAAAGTTATTACAAATTGGTCTTTTGGAAAAGAGAGGAATGATAAGCTCAGAAATGGCATTAGACTTAACAGCGGAGACGATGGCTACATGTTTCTACCAGGATATTTTTATAATCCAAATTTCATTATGTCTTTTGGATTTACTAAATGGTTACGAGACAAACTTGATTTATGTATCTTATCTATCAGAGTCTTAGTACCCCACATTGTTGATTACTTTGAAGTTTGGTAACTTTAGTTTTCTACGCATTTAAAAACTGCAATAATTGACATGATCAACCTCAGAAACAGACGTAGTTTAACTAAAATGACTTGCAAAACATTTTGTAATAGAGCAAGGAAACAAGAACTGTTTGTGACCTCTCTTACGTTATGATTTGACATAGCATCCTCACCACATCTTCCTCTTTCAGCTGACAAGCGCAGAGCAGTGTGTAAAGTCCAGATTAAGTGTCGTTTTTTTTGGTAGCCCTACACTGAATGCTGCTGGAAAGGCCAGCATTCAATCGACATCATTAAATTGCCATCAAGGATTTTATCCATTCAGAACATGGCGAGTGCCCATCTGTAAAGAGCTTCAGAGTGGAAGAGCTATGGCAAAAGAAGGGAAACGTTTCTTAAACTGTTCTCCCAATTGCTGCATTAAATTTGTTATTTTAAAATTGATTGGTCATTTGCATCGGACCGTAATAAAAAAGAATTGATCAAAACTATATCGATAATTGGGATGCTCTGTCTATTCCATTTTTCTTTCATTTGTCTCTGTCATTTTGACATATTTTATCATTCATTGCAGAATTTATTGTTCATCCCTAATCACCCTGAGAAATCAGCAATGAACTGTATTTACAAGTAACTGTGCAGTACACAGTAATGAAAATTCTCCCAAGAACAGAGTTGTCTGACTAACTGAATCCACCTATCATTTTCGTGCCAAAGCAATCTCACTTTATTGAATGCACTTGTTTCATTGACAATTTTTTCATTGTCAAGACTGTTTGGAGGTGAAGTAGAGTTGTCAAAATGATAAAGAAAACTGACAAAACTGATCCAGGCAAATATGTTCAAAATGTCAAAGGAGCCACATAGCTGGGAGAAAGCTTAGAATTTTTTTTAAATGTGCCTTTGATAGATTTGAAAGCTTCAACTGTTACCAAACGAGTGAAAGACCTTTGAATATTGTTTTGGTGGTTATAACTGAGGGATGAATATTAGCTCGGCTGCCTCATCTGCACTTCTTTGACCTGCATGAATAAGAGTATTTGAATGACTCGCCTGAAAGATATCATAACAATAGAGTGTACCATTAGTGCCGCTGAGACATCCCTGCCACACTGCGAATTCAAGTGCTGGATAGGGACTTTTCCGATTTTTTCCATGGCAACCTTTTTTACTGGCGGGCATTTTTTAACATATTTTAAAAAACGCCGCGACCTAGTTGAGGTCTCGAGTACGCGGAGACCATGCTCTAGCATGAAGGAGAGTTACGACGACCTCCGACGACCTCGTGTCGACCATGCTGCGAGTATGAGTCGAGGGCAAACTCGCCAGAACTCGCGGAATAGGTCCCCCAAGTGTGACAGGCCGTTAGGAGTGCAAAGGGAATTTCAACCAAATTTGTTCTTCTAAAGGGAAATTGAATTGAATTCAAAGTCTATAGGTCATAGCTTTAAGGTGGGAGGGGCAAAGTTTAAAGGAGATGAGCGGGGGAAATGTTTCATACAGAGGATGGTGGGTGCCTGGTGGTGGTGGAGGCAGATATGATAGTGTTTTTTAAGAGTCTTTGAGATATGCACATGTATATGGAGTGATATGGATCATGTAGAGTCAGGTGAAATTAGATTATCTTGACATCATGTGTGGTACAGACATTGTGGGCCAAAGGGCCTGTTCCTATACTGTACTGTTCCATATTTTTCTATGTAAATTAGCAGGGAAGAAAACCGTATCAGCAAGTGGTCATTGCATTCAGATAAAGATTGCTAAATTATATGTGTATTTTCTTCAGGGGATTTAACAGACTCTTCTAAATTATCTTCCTTCTTTTCCAGGATTATATACTATCCCTGTGCTCATCAGACCACAAGAAGTGCGAGAGTATTACAGCAAGTTTGCGGAAGCAGTTAATTGAGCTGAAGGATACCATTGAATATGAGAGTCAAGCAATACTAGAAATAAAAGAGAAGAGTATAGAAATCACGGGAGGCCAAATTAACGTAATGACTGCCTGGTCAATGTTTGAGAAGTTGAACATGGAGAACAGCTCCTCCAAAGATGATAAGAAGCTTCATCTCGAGATTGGTGACTGTAGGACAAATTCTGAGGACTGGACAAGCTCTGAAAGTGATTCAGAACAAGTCCCTCACAAAAGGAAAGGGAAGGAGATTGTGAGCAAACCACACAGACAGCTCTGCCGCTCGCCTTGCCTCGAACGACCTGTACTTTCCAAAAGCGGTGTCCTGCAGGATTTTCAAAGTGAGGACAACAAATCCAAACTCGATGAGGGCTGCAAATCTGCAAGTTTGGATAAGGAATACCAGGCCAAGATGGAGTTTGCCTTAAAACTCGGGTATTCAGGGGAACAGATACAAACTGTGCTCAATAAACTGGGATCAGATGCTCTTATTAATGACATTCTAGCTGAGCTGGTCAGACTTGGGAACAAAAGTGAATCTGAGCCACAACCCAACAGTATGACCACTACGGGCACCTTGGTGGCCAGGGGCCAGTGTGTGAAGGAGATCACCAGCCCAGAACAGTCTTTGGAGGATGAAGTGGTGGACGATTCTGACAATTTGAGACCTATAGTCATCGATGGAAGTAATGTGGCAATGAGGTAAGACCCAAGCTAATTGAACTTGTCTCACTTTAAGTGTACATTTTTACCCTCATCCTTTCCAAGATGATAATTCTTCTTTCGAGTAAAGGACTTCTGTCAATGGTCACCATTCTCAATGATTCGACCTGCCTAGTGCTTGCCGCAATTTCTACTTTTATTGTTTGTATTTGTATAATAACTTTCATGACCTTGGGCCATCTGATGGCATGATAGCTACTGATAAAACAAGTTAAGGAAAATGTTATATTTTGTTGTCAAAGGTACCAAAGGTGTGTAGGGGTACTGCTGGGATTTACCTTTACATTAAGGTGAGAGGGGAAAACATTTAAAACTCAGGCGAATGGGGCGAGCTTAGATGGGGCATCTTGGTAGGCATAGACGAGTTGGGCTGAAGGGCCATGCTGTATGACTTTATGCCTCTAATCCTTTGGTGACAAAATTAGATTAATCATTCTGCCTTCTTTCATCTTTCTATATATATATATATATATACTTGATGATATATATACTTTTGCACTTAGTCTCTCCATCCAAGCATGTACCTTATGAAAGACCTTTCTACTTCCTACCTTCCATTCTCTGCATTTTATAACTAGTTTTATACCCAGATGTTTTGGGGTCTAATGAGAGATTGTGGATCTGAGATGTTCTCTGTGTTACCTTTTCCACAGTTATTTTTTGCTTTTATTTCAGATTTTTACCAACTTCAATATTCCTTTGTGTCTTTCTTCCTTTGTGTCTATTATTACTACATATGAATTATAAGCTGCTATCTGCATACTGTAATAGAAAACCACCCATGTTTCCTATGCTCTGCCAAAGACTAATTTTGGAACCACTAATAATGAAATGACCAATGTCAAAATGTCCAATGAAAAGAGAAAATACATTGCCAACTCTTTTGGTAAAAATAGTGTTCATCGTCACGCCAGAGTCAAGCAAATCTAAAAAGAAACGAGGATCATAATTGTGTAGGAAGGAACTGCAGATGCTGGTTTAAACTGAAGATCGACAAAAAGCTGGAGTAACTAAGCGGGTCAGAAAGCATCTCTTGATAGAAGGAATGGGTGATGTTTCCAGGAGAAGGGTCTCGACCTGAAACATTATCCATTCCTTCTATCCAGAGATGCTGTCTGACCCGCTGAGTTAGTTCAGGTTTTTGTGTCTACCTCGAGGATCAAAATTCCTCTGTGCTGAGGTGGCTGATTTCAGCAATTGGCTGGTTTAGTTTAGTTTAGTTTAGAGATACAGCATGGAAACAGGCTTTCGGCCCACCGGGTATAGTAAGGCTTTGGAAAGCAAGTGAGTGTGGATGGCAGATAAGATGGTTTAGGTTTGGCTCCGATGCACTCCGCTTGTGATAGTGGATCGCCAGCTAGTTGTTGTCCAGGCTTGCACATGATAAGTTGGATGATGTCAAGGGGAGAAAATCAACAAGTGAATAAAATAACATAATTATTGACCTACTTCCACAACCTTTAATTTTTTTTTCATGCACACACACAGCTTATTCATAATTTCAGTTTCACAGAGTCTGCCGAGGCCAAGCGGATCTAAAAAGCAACGAGGATCAAAATCCCCTCCGTGCTGAGGGGGCTGATTTCAGGCCTCAGTCTGGAGAAGGGTCTCGACCCGAAACGTCACCTATTCCTTTTCTCCGGAGATGCTGCCTGAACGGCTGAGTTACTCCAGCATGGTGTAAACTAGCATCTGCTGTTCCTTCCTACACAATACAACATCTTGTTTCAGGAATAGCCAATTCTGGCCAAAAGATATACAAAATTTTTTTTTTAAAGTAAAAAGAAAAAGGCAAACTTCTCCTTTGATATGAAATAGTGACGATCAGCATTACGATGTATTAATTGAAGGTGTTTTGAAATGGTAGAGGGGAAATAGAGTTAAAAAATGAAGGCAGCAAATGTTGAATGCAGCAATATGAAATGTACAATACCGCAGCTGGTACTTTTTTATAGAGTTTTTGATATTCCAGAGAATATAATTAATTCCTCCCACAAAGGCCTACGCATGGTGATGCTTTTCATGACATCATCTGTGTCTTCCCAAAAAGCAAGGCACTTGTTAATGAGGTGGGCAACATTTGTTCTCTTAAATCTAATTTTCTGGAGTGACTGAGGTAACGGTTTTCCTTGCAGCTTTGGAAACCTTTGTTCGTAATCTTTAATTAACTTGTGCATCTAATTTGCAATCCCGTT
The DNA here is from genome assembly GCF_010909765.2 of Amblyraja radiata. Classification (NCBI taxonomy): domain Eukaryota; kingdom Metazoa; phylum Chordata; class Chondrichthyes; order Rajiformes; family Rajidae; genus Amblyraja; species Amblyraja radiata. The sequence goes on along the minus strand of NC_045967.1, from coordinate 46,553,966 downwards.
GCAAAACCTCCATATTGTACAATGTTTGATTTCCTTACTTCAGTTCTGAAATGTATTTATTTGTGTTGATTGTGCCACAAATGTTCAATAATTTAAATAATTCTCTGTGCCCATGTTGTTCACTCTAGTGGCTTACCAATTTCATGGGGTGTAATGACTGCCAAGGTCACACTTAGAGCACAAAAATGACTAAAGCTTTCATTTCCTCCTGTAGTCATGGAAACAAGGAAATCTTCTCTTGCCTTGGAATTCAGCTAGCTGCAGAATATTTCCTGGAAAAAGGACACAAAGACATCACAGTGTTTGTTCCTGCTTGGAGGAAAGAACAGTCCAGGCCAGATGCACCGATCAAAGGTAACGCAGCATCCGAGTATGACGTCTTAATGATCTGATCGTATAAAAATAGCTGGCATTTCAAGAAATGATGAAGCTGTGTAGCCTGAAGTAAAAATAGAAAAGAGTGGAAGTGTACCACTACCTCCATCGCAGCTGGGGATTGGGGGATGGGAAAGGTCAACTTTACAATTGCAAACCATCAAAGCATTTTCAAAATGGATAATTGTGGGAAGCACTCTGAGCTGTTCTGACAAGTCCCTGGCCACCACCACTACTTGGAGTATTTTATACTGGAGAATGAGTATACTAGTGAGCTCAGTGGGTACGTACAATATACCAATTCCAGTGATGTTTCAGTGATCATTCTTGAGTAGATAAAGCCCTGGGAAAAGAACAAACAATTCCATTGTAATGAAGGGATAAAAATACATGATAGAAACTTGCAAAGTGTCATATTCACTAGATGCACTTTCTACACTTTGAAGTACACACCTGAAGTTGGTTCTGTGAAGTCATTGGAACCAAATTTCAGAAACAGAATTTGGTGAATATTTGTTTCTATATCACAAGCTTGATGCCATATGAGAGTGTAAATTTCAGACCTAATATATTTAAGTTGGCAGTTTGCTACATTGTGCGCCAGTATGGTTTCCTTCCGTGTTTCACGAGATAGCTTAGCTGGAAATGTCAGAAATACACTGAGCTTCACAAAATGAATTTAGTCTTAATCCTGAGGATGTGGGAGGATTAGGCCAGGGTAATGCAGGTAAATGGAATCCTCCACCCTAATGATCAGTCACCAAGAACTGCCTCACAAAACTTAAGCCTGCATGTCAGTACACTCTTGTATTTTGGATAACGTCATAACCAAGACTGAGAAGCTTAATAATTCACCTCCTCACTTGCTGACAGTATAGTATGCACTGTGGAGGCACAAGATACTGTAGATGCTGGAGGAACTCAGCAGGCCAAGCAGGTGGAAAGGAATTGTCATATGTCATCATATGCACACTGCCTCTGAAATCCATGGAGGCAGGGTAGAGTGCAGTACAATAATGTGGACATTTGTTTGGGATCCACAACCCTTCAGTTCTCTCCAAGAATCAGTGAATGTTGATTGGGGGTGCTTACAGTATCAGAGATCTATTTTGATCAGTCCCGGTACCAGAGAACTTTCACACAGCACTTACTACATATTTTGCTAAATCAGCGCTGCCTACGATTCAAAGCTGAAATATATTTAGTTTACAATTAAATAGGTCAGACAATTTTTGAAAATGACTAATTTTGGTCTTTATATTGCACTTTGTATTTTCACATTTTATAATTTGAGTAAGTTCAGGACAATGGCAGAGCTGTTTTAAGTCTGAGTTGATGATTACAACTTTTAGTTCCACTCACTCCATGTTGAATATGTGTGTGTGTGTTTTAAAAAGCCGAATCATTCCATTCTGCAGATCAAGAAATATTACGCAAACTTGAGAAAGAGAAAATCCTGGTCTTCACACCGTCCCGGAGGGTGCAAGGAAGGAGAGTGGTCTGTTATGATGATCGATTCATTGTAAAGTTGGCCTTTGACTCGGATGGCATTATTGTGTCAAACGACAACTACAGGGATCTGCAGAATGAAAAGCCCGAGTGGAAGAAATTTATAGAGGAACGTCTTCTGATGTATTCCTTTGTGAATGACAAGTGAGTAATGTTAGCATTTTTATATCTTTTTCTGTATTTTGTTCTGATATTTCACCCATCACCTTACATGCTGAAAGGAAAATATTATATTTCCAACATTAGGAGAGGCACAATAGTGCATCTGGTAGAACCGTTGCCTCACAGCACCAGAGACCTGTGTTAAGTCCTGACCTTTGTGGAGTTTGCACGTTCTCCCTGTGACCGCCTCGGTTTTCTCCAGGCGCTCCGGTTTACTCCCAAATATGTGCATCTGTAGGTTAATTGGCCCTCTGTAAATTGCCCCCCAGTGTGTAGGGGGGGGGGATGAGAGGATGAGAAAGTGGGTTAACATAGATCTAGTGTGAACGGGTGATCGATGGTCAGTGTGGCCTCGATGGGACAAAGGACCTATTTCCATGATGTGTCTTTGAACGAAACAAAACTGCGAATATCAACATTTTCCAAATGAGGTAAAGAAATAGGTTAGAAGGAAAACAAAACCATGCTGGAAAATCTGTTCATTCTGTCCTCCTAACAAAAAAGCTAGCTTCAGTCTAAAGGTGAACCTTTCTCCACTGGCTGGCAGACTGGCCTTTTCTGTGCTGCAAAAATATTATAATCCTATATCTCCAGACTAATCAGGAGGTATCTGCATGCGATTATAAATTTATGTTCAACTGGTTTAATGCCATACTAACACCTCCACATCAGCCAATCAATCAATCAATCAATCAATCAATCAATCAGTTTTATTCATCACATTGCACATAAAGTGCAAGTGAAATGCACTCCATTTGTACATTTAGTTTGAGCTTGAATTGAACCTGGGTACAAAAACTGAACAACCAGCAAGGAAATCGTTACACAAAGTAACATTTGTATTTTGAACATAAATGACCAAAGGCTTATTTCATCACCTCAAGGTTCATGCCACCCGATGATCCGTTAGGACGTCATGGTCCCAGCTTGGATAACTTCCTTAGAAAGCGGCCCGTTATTCCTGAACACAAGAAGCAGCCTTGTCCTTACGGTAAGTCTTTGCAACTTGCTGCAAATCAGACCTGTAAATCTAGATAATTGCTTTAATCTTGAATTTGTTCACAGAAATTCTGAAATATCGTCTGGTTTAAAGCACTATTACATAGAACATAAAGCCTACAACAGGAACAGTCCCATTGCCCTTAGATGCCTGTGCTATGATGCCAATTTAAATTAATCTCATTTGCCTGCACATGGTCTATATTCCCCCCCCCCATTTATCCTCCTGTTCATGTGCCTGTCTAAATGCTTTTAAACATCACTAACTTTTCAGTGTGTACTACGTCACCTTGCCGGCTCATATCCGGGCACCTACCACTTGCTGTTTAAAGAAAAAATGTCCTCATTAATCACCCTTCACTCCTGTCCTGATGAACGTTGATTGTTGCCAGCAAGGGGGCTGGCGGTCCTTTGTCACATCCAAGTGGTGCTTCCATGTATATGAGTCGGTGTAGTTACAATTGGACAGGTGTATTAAGAGTCATACAGCGTGGAAACAGGCCCTTCAGTCCAACAAAGCCCATGCCGACCAACATGTCCCATCTACACTAGTCCAACCTGGCTGCATTTCGCACATACTCCTCTAAATCTATCCTATCTATGTACCTGTCTAAATGTTTCTTAAACATTGTGATAGCACCTGCCTCAACGACTTTCTCTGGCACTTTGTTCCTTACAGCCCCCACCCTTTGTGTAAAAAAAGTTACACCTCAGGTTGCTATTGAATATTTACCCCCTCACCTTAAACCTAAGTCCTCTGGTTCTTGATTCCCCTACTCTGGGCAGGAGACTGTGCAGCTACACAATCTATTCCTGTCATGATTTTGCTACAGCTCAATAAGATCTCCCCTCATCCTCCTGTGCTCCAAGAAATAAGAGTCTTAGCCTGCTTTACCTCTCCCTATAGCTCAGGCTCTCGAGTCCAGGCAACATCCTCGTAAATCTTCACTGCACCCTTTCCAGCATGACAGCATCTTCCCTATAACATGGTGCCCCAAACTGAACACAATACTCTAAATGTGGCCTCACCAACGTCTTGTATAACTGCAACATGACCATTCTACTGCTGAAGGCTACAGTTGGTGACGAAAATGATATATGCAGGGATCAGTAACAATCAGGAACAAAATGCGAGTCTACATCCACACCCAAATGATCAAGCATCAAACGTTCAGATCTCGGTAACGTCATTAGACCATAAGAAGAGAAGAAACCAAGCTTCACAATACATTCTGAAATGATGTTGATTTTTTTAAAGACAGTATTCTTTTATAGATTTGTGATGATAGATGTCAGTTGAAGGGAAGTTTATTTTTCAGTCCTGTTCATTCTTGTTTCTGGTTGTGACTTCACAGGGAAGAAGTGCACTTACGGCCACAAGTGTAAATACTACCACCCGGAGCGCGTTAACCAGCTGCAGCGCTCGGTTGCTGATGAGCTTCGTGCGAGTGCTAAGTTGTCCGCTGTGAAAACCATGAGCGAAGGAGCCCTGGCAAAATGCGGCATCGCCATATCGGGCGTGAAAGGCGAAGCCGTGTCCGAGATCAAGCGGGTCGCCCCAAAGCGCCAGTCTGACCCCAGCATACGAGCTGTGGTTTGCGAGCCAGAGGAGCGACTCGCGCCAGCTCACAGACTCGAGACTAACTCTGTGCCTTCTTTGGTCACTGCCTCCAGTGTACCTGTGTTTCAACCGAATAAAAGCCATGCAGCTAGTGCCATGAGTACCAGATCGGCAAGCAGTCCTGTCCCCTGTTCCAAACAGTTCGCTCACCAGAAGTCTTCACAAGAGCATTTATCCACATTACATTATCCCCCCATCCTCGTAACAAACAGCCATGGGAACTCTGTGAGTTACACAGAGCAGTACCCAAAATATGACTCTACGCAGGACACTGGCTATTATTCCATGATCAATGACTTCTCGAATTTAAGCATCAACAATATGCGTAACCACGATAGTTATTATGGGTTAGAATCGGATCATGTTTTGTATCCCAGAAACCACAGCCCTCATTCAGAAACCTGCATTGCAGGAAATGATTCCTATTCGTCGTACAATGACTTGGCATACCTTGGCACTGTGGATATTGGTCCAGAGGAGAATGTGAAGTCTCATCAATCGCAGTCACAGAATAGGCTCCAGCCTTTCATTCATGGCTACCATGAACCCATAACACGAGTTCAGAGCTATGGACCCGAGGAACCGAAACAACCCCAGCGTAAGCAGTCCATCTCCCACCTGGTTCCTCATATCCAGCATTCTGCAGTTGGGGCTCGTTCCAGTTGTCCTGGAGACTACCCTTTCCCTCAGAACATTCATCCCTCCACTAATAGTCACTCTGGTCGGGCTCTAATAATGACTAGACTGGACAGTATTTCTGATTCAAGACTCTATGAGAACAATCCAATGAGGCAACGAAGGCCCCCACTCTGCAGAGAGCAACATACCAGCTGGGACCACCTGCCCTGCGTCACGGACTCTTACAGGTACCCCTCATACCCTTTGACTAATAACCTGATGCAACCCAGTTATGAGCCTGGCATGTTCAGGAGTATGCCGGAAAAGATAGAGCAGATCTGGAGATCACCCTGGCAGGGAATGCCTGCAGAGCACCAGGACCATCTGACAATTCGAGAACATCAGTACCAAACCTATCGTAACCTCTGTAACATCTTCCCAGCAGACATAGTCCATGCGGTCATGGAAAAGAACCCTCACGTGACTGACCCACAGCATCTTGCTGCAGAGATTGTTGCTAAGCAACTGCGATCTGGGAGGTAATTTGGAAGACTGAGGGCCGAACACAGGACCAGCTAAGAGAAGTCCGTTTAATGCACAACATTTGTGAAATATGAGTTGCCTAACACAGTGGGTTTGAAATGTTATAAATATCTTTATGGTGTTCAATTATCTGTAGGGAGTTGAGGCAGCTTTGAAAAGGAAATGAATACCTTTCACTTTTTTTTTCCTCATTGATTTTTGACTTCAATTTTGAAGTTTTACTTTTTTTTGAATTCACTGTTCAGCGTGAGTTTTAAAGTGTACATACCATTTTTGAACAAGAAAATGTATGTTAAAATAATTCAAATTCCAAACAAGTGTAATTTTAAGTAGTACAATATTTGGAAGTATTGAAACCACTGAGAGAGCCTAATGACATCACCGAGCTAATTTAAAGCAGAAATATTTAACCATTTGCAAGGATTTAGATGATGATCCTGTCTGTAAGGTATCCATTTTCTGTTTAAGGTTCCCAACCAAAAGAGCTTTCTTGGTGTATGGCATGTCAAACCATTTCCTTTAGACCATGATCTCCTCGTAAGGGCGGATAATTTGCAGCCACACCACCTTTTTAAAGCATTATATTTTTTGTCTTCAGGCTGCACTGACGTGCCACTATCTTTAAAAAGCAATGTGTATTGCTGAAATCTGACAAGCTTGATATGTTTCAAGCTAGGTCTGTGAAAAAAAAAAAAGTTTTTCATGAAAGTTGAGAAGGTCTTTTGGGGCCTTTGTTTCTCTTCATGAGAAGGTCTGACACTGCCTAAATGTTTCTTACTGTGAAACACATGGAATGTGAGGCTGCAGTCAGGGTTATTTCTGACGTTTTGCAATGGCTTGCAAATGCTGTGTAGTTGTTTCTATTTCTTACAATGACAATACAATCACTTTAGCTTAAAACTACCAATTTGTCATAAGATTCTTTACTGAAAAATGCACTGACAGGAATGTTAACATTTTTAAAATGTAAACATCTTAAATTAATATGATTCCAAGAATAGAAGGAATTCTAGATATGATTCCAATTATATCTAAGACCTTCTGTATCTAGTTAGTATAAGACGATAATTGCAGTTCTTTTGTAATGACGTGATTTAATCAAGACCACGAGAATCTAAGGTTAAGATCTTGGTCTGCTGAGTTTGCTGATCACAGCCAGGCTGGTAGAAGGTGCACTAATATTAACCTTAGTGGGAGAGGGAATAAAAGTTATCTAGGGATCCTAGTCTTCTTTGGTAACCTGTGGCCACTCTGGAGAGAGCACCTGGGTCAGTATAGAGAATGGAAAGGATCAGTTTAAAATGGACTTCTATGCTATTGCATTAACTCCTAACATTCTCTACACTGTTGGGAGTGTTTTCCAGGGATGACTATTGCCAGTATTCAGCACAAGCGTAGAGAAAATTGATGATATAGCTGATAGATTAAAAAATACAGTTCATTTTGGTTGCACACCCAACAATATTATAATTTACGATTCAATACAGCAAACAGCAATGCCTCGAATGATCAGAAATGACCTTTGTTTGTTGATACAAATTGTATCTCTTTTCTTGATTGTAGAAAATTATTTATTAAATGTACAGTTATCATCGGTAGAATAGCTTTATCAAATCTTGCCACAATGTTTGTGACACTATGTGTCACTGGGAGTAGCCCATGGGTATGTATAAATTTTTACTGGGCATCGTAGTTTGTAGACCTGAATTTTTAATTCACGTTGTTCAAATGTACACACACGTTGTGTACAATGTTAGTATCATTATTTGTTATGTATTTATTAGGATAAAAAAATATTGTTTCCATTGATACCTCAACACACCCAGTATTGTTTTGTAACACATGCCAACTTTAAATAGTCACTTTATCTGTCTAAAAGCAGAGACCAAAACCTGTTTTGACTTTAACCACCAATGTTTTGCAAATTTCACCTTCACAGTATGTCTACTCTAAACATGATGCATCAGAAACAGGTTTCTAAGATGCATCCATTGACTTTATCTCATACCGTTACCTCACTGCACCCTCCTTTTCACTGACCAAGACTTTGTCGTTGATGAGGACTGCTAATGCCAGAGATCTATACTCAATTCCCCTTGGCATCTGCTCTGACGATGCACAAGCTAACTCAGTGGAATTGTTGAGATTAATTTATTTGGTTGCATAATGCCAAAGGAAAAATGGTTATTAAGCCTATTTATATTCTTTGTTTCTGGAATGATGCCTGCATAATTCCTGCTCTCAACACCACCAGTGTAGACTTTATAAAGTATTACCGCTTCTTTAAAATTTAATTTTAAAGCTCAAAATGCTGCATCTTTGCACCTCATCCTTGGAAAACCTGAACCCACTGCTTTATTTCTGGGAATTTTTCACCGTTCTGATCGAAGAATAGAGTATTTTACTTAATGAAGTTACTTAGTTTTCTCTATTCCAAGGGGAACATTGTTAACCAAAAATTACATTCTAAAATTGTAGGCCAATTTGGATATACACACACACATACAGGTCGAAGACTGACACTGCCTCCTCTCAGGGAATCATGCATTTAGCTTCTTTGAGAAAATACATTACATGATTCAGACTTTTTTTTCAATGTATTGCAATATAAAGATTATGTGGGTAATGCAGACTACTTCACTGATATTGGTCTCACTTTGATTTGGCTACATTTTGTGCTGCAGGGCAAGGTTACTCCATTCATTTTCTAATGTATATAGAACCATGCAGCACAAAAACAGGCCCTTTGGTCCAGTTTGCTTATGCCGACCAAGGTGGACCATCTACACTCGTCCCACCTGCCCTCCTTTGGCCCATATCCTTTCAAACCGTTCCATATCCATGCACCTGTCCAAATGCCTTTTAAATGTTGTTATAGCTTCTGCCTCAACTACCTCCTCTGGCAGCTCATTCTATATACCCACCACCTTCTGTGGTGGTATAATAAATGTCACTTTTAATGGAAACAATATTTTTAAATTTACTGCCTGCATAATGCTTGCTCTTATTATGAGAGAGGGCTCCTCTCTGCAAAGGAAATCTTTTAAAATTGTCTTCAAAAGAAATAAGGATGAGTTCAAGCAAGCCTCTTCTTTTGGTTGGCTTAATTAGAATACCAGACCACAAATTGATATTACCTCTTCAAACAATTTTTATAATGAGCTAAACATTTTAGATTATTAAAAGTTAATTTGGAAAGAATTAATCTTAAAGTACAAAAACAATGTTTAGTTATTTATAAGGATCCATAGGAAATTCTATATGGTTTAAAAATGCTGATGAAGCCAAACAAAGGAATGTTGCAGCTGTAAGCAATATTGTTGAGATCAAGAATGAGATTTTGTTTCTGTTGTCCATGTCTTTACATAGAACATTCTGTACCCTTACCGCCTATGTGAAGATTCAGAAACCCAGTGATAGGGCAATAACCATCCTGTACAAATTGGGAATGGTTATTTTTGCATCAGGTAGGTAGGGTCAGATGGTCTCTTCAACCAATTGTAAGAATGGCTTTATTTGCATTATTGAGCTTATTTGCATTATTGAGCTAAATAAGCATTGCACTGTCCAAGTTAAACACTAGTCGAATGTTCTGGGTGCTGTTCAGTGAGACCCTTCTAGTTCTTGCTTTTGTTGGTTGCATCTACATCCTTATCTATTAATCGGAAGAGAATAATTCCTATTTTTCCTGTATAAAGTTTGTAAAAATAATTTTGATTGGTTAATCACTTTCTCTTTGCTACATATCTGGAGTTTGTACATGTTCCCAGATATTATCTAAGAAGTGTACCATTTTTAGTGAAACTTGTTTGAAGAGATCATATGGTTTGTGGTAGATATGCTGTGTTTAGATAACTTGTGTACAGATAGTTTGGTATTGTGTAAAAATATATATACCTAATGTATATATATTTTATTAGGTTAGTCCAGTTGTTTAATTGATCTAGTTTTTGTTCTGTTCCATACAAAATGAACACGTTAGCTTTTATCTGTAGTAAACGAAAAAAAAACTTTGGGTTTGTAGTCCCAAACAAAATGTAAGTCTTAATGACAAAATGTGTCTCTGTCTCTTTGAGAATTAAAAAAAAAGCAGATATGTTTTTAAGCGCTCTCTATAATCAGTACCTTTAAATGCGCAACATGTATGGATAATGTGCTAAATTGAGCCAAGTGTTGAATGGTATAATTATGTTCCAATTTTGAACACACAGCTGACTCTAGCTGTTGTTATATTTATCAGTTACAATAAGGCTGCTAATGAGTTTAATTAATTTTCAGTCATAAAGCAAATCTTTGTGGCTTTTGTACAAATGTAAATATTAAAATGGGTGCATTCATAAGATTGATCACTACAGCTGTTTGCTTCTCCTCTGCACAGCAGTAACTATTTAAGTCAGTGACCAGTGCGCTTTTTTCAGTGGCCATTTCTAAACAAAGTCATCCTGACACTAATTTACTGGTACCTATCTGCTATAATTAAAACCAACCCAATATGTTTATAATAGTGTGCAATACCATCTGAGATTCATCCGTATAACTAACAATGCCAGACCTGTAAACTCCAGCATAAAATGGTTATCTCCTCGTTAAGAAAGGACAAACCTTGCCCTGTATTCAGTATTGTGTAATGTTTACCACACTTTGTATATATTTCACACATAGCGCCCCCCCCCCCAACTACAATTTACACAATTCTTAGGATAACACCGCAAGATTGGAAATCTAGTATTTTGCACCATATTTCATGGCACTCAATGTCATCCTGGCATTAATTGAAAGTGGCCTTCAAAACCAATTTTGCATACACGATAATTTTGCAGTGTTGCCTTCCTTGGAAGTGTACAATAAATGTTAAAAGACTTTGCTCAAGATGGTATATGGAGTGTGTATTCAGGTAATTAATACATTCACAGCTTTATGGTGAGTGCACTCTAGGAGTAGCAGGGTTATGACATTGATTTCTGTGCCTTTTCAAGAAGAATTATGGACACAACTTTAAATAGTTTGGTACTTCTGCATTGGAATGTGTTCCATAGGTGTGCAATTTAAGAATGTTTAATTTACAGTGTTTGATGTTTGCATGAGATTATAGTTACCAAAAAAGGCCCTACATGTTCACAATTATTATTAGTGCCAAATATAACCAAACTAGTTAAATAATTTTTAAAATGTAATTTCCTACTCAATTTATGTTACATGTATTTCAATAAAACTTGCTTTGTGGGAATCATGCTTGTTTTTTGCATTATTTATTGAGGATAGGAAACAATCTTACCTTTGCTTTCACAATACTATGTCCTAAAGGTTTATCACTAAATCCGTTTGATGCCAGGATACATCATGATTTACCAGGATACATCAGATCAGATTGTCACAATATCTAATAACCTGACTGTTCTTGGTATTTTTGCTTCTATCTTATGTGGAAAGCTATTCACATTTGGCTTATCATTTTACATTTATTAGTCCCCAGTTTATATACTTCTACTGTAATATTGATTTGTTCCTCATTCACAATTTTAACTTTTGTAATAATTCTCCAGCAATCATTCTTGGAACAATTTTCAGGTTCAGGTGCTAAACTAAACCACTGGAGGGACTTCCCTTCTCTCCACAGATGTTCCCTGACCCGCTGAACACCTTTGCTCAATCCTCCTCGGCCTACATGATCTCCCGGTTGCCAAACACTAACTTCCCTTCCCATATTGACCTTTCTGTCCTGGACCTCCTCCATTACTCTGAGTGAGGCCAAATGTAAATTGGAGGAACAGCATCTCATATTTCTCTTGGGCACCCCATAACCCAGTGGTATGAAAATTGATTTTAACTTCAAGTAACCCCTGCTCCACTCTCTCTCCATCCCTCCCCAACTCTAGTCATCGTAGTTTTACTGTTGTCCAGTTGAGTTCATGTCTGAAGACTCATTACCTATCCCACAGCCAACAGTGGCCCATTATGTGCTCCACATTTCCTCGATTATCATTGTTTTTTACATATCTTCCATTCATTCTTCCAACTACCGTTTATATCTCTCGTTCCCCTTTTTCCCCTGACTCAGTCTGAAGAAGGGTCTTGACCTGAAACGTCACTATTCCTTTTCTCCAGAGATTGTGCCAGACCTGCTGAGTTACTCCAGCCTTTTGTGTGTCTTCAAGAAGTTGGTTACATTTCATATTAGATTTGGAATTATCTCAGAAAGCATCAAGGATGCATTTACAACCCCTGTAAACATAACATCTAAATATATTTTAATAGAGAGAGCTTTATCAAGAGGCGTGATTCCTGATATCTCATCAATGACCTTGTGGCCAAGCCATAAGTAACTTAAAAAAAAAAGCACTGGGACTGAGTTAGATGCTAGAATTTATTTTTGCAATAAGAATAATGGCAGCCACCTACCAGTTTACATGCATATAATATTACAGAATTCCATAAACACATATGTTTACAATTGAAATTGCAACACTTAATGTAAAGTAAACCCATTTAGGGCAGACCATAACCGATGATCAGATTGTCAACTCCAATTTTGGGACTGGAGGAAATTTAAATTTAGATCAATTTTTGATCTTTAAGAGACCATCATAAGCAAATTACAAGGACTTTGGAATACATGGTATATGTTGAAAATATACAACAGGGTTGTTGGCTTTTTAAAAATAATAAGTGGAGAACCTTCAACAAACAGCCGAATATCGGATAAATGTGAAACCGTGTGCACATTCACACACTCATCTGAATGATGGATGAGATAAGGGAATAATAATATTTGAAAAATAAAATCTTCATTAGAACAACTTCAAACCAGCTTTCAGTCTGTGTAGGTCACCCTGGTTCCACCATAAACCTTCTGGGTCTGTGCATGGCAATCCTGTGGTACTGTAAAAGAAACACTGAGAGTTAGGTACTTATTTATTATATAAAGAACAAAGAATAAAGTCCTAGCCTGCACAATCTCTCCCTATAGCTCAGGCCCATGAGTCCTGGCAATATCCTTATAAATCTCTGCATTCTAAGCATAAATCCTGCTTAATAACATCCTTCCTTTAAATAGCAGGGTGACCAAAACTGAGCACAATACTCCAAATACATACTCACCAATGTCTTGTACAACTGTAACAAAACAGTCTAATATTTATACTTCATACCTTGGTCGATTAAGACCAGTGTACCAAAAGCCTTCTGTACCAGACTATCTATCTGTGACACCACTTTCAGAAAACCATACACCTGTAACTCATAGATCCCCCTGCCCTACAACACTTCCCAGGGAGTGAAGATCATGCTCTGGTTGAACTTCGCAAAATGCAACACATTTAACTGCAATAAACTCCATTAGTCTTTCATCAGCCTATTTGCCTAGCACGTGGTTATAAATACATAAATGAATTTTCAATGGGGACCATCAAGGGCAATTCTTGTGGTTCTTACAACAAATGAAGTCAAGTTTCTAGCTTTGGATCATTCACAAATGACTCCTTTTTAGGCTTATATTGGTTGATACCAAAGTCCATAGGCTGCAGCTTTAATTCTTTGTACTTTCATGTTCTTATCTATACCGCTTATGGTATCACATCACATCTTCAGCTCAAGTGGCTTTCTATCCCATTATGTAAATCTGCAATAAATTTGGTGAAGCACCATGATCCTAACAGAGGCCATTAAATCACAATACAAAAAAAAAGTCAGAGTGATACAGCATGGAAACAGGCCCTTCAGCCCAACTTGCCCACATTGACCAACATGTCCCAGCTGCCGACATTTGGCCCATATCCCTCCAAACCTGTCCTATCCACGTACCTGTCTAACTGTTTCTTAAACATTAGGATAGTCCCAGCCTCAACTATCTCCTCTGGCAGCTTGTTCCATACACTCACCACCCTTTGTATGAAAAAATCACCCTCAGATTCCTATTAAATCTTTTCCCCTTCACCTTTAACCTATGTCCCCTGGTGGTCGATTCACCTAGTCTGGGCAAGATACTCTATCCATCTACCCGATTTATTCTTCTCATGATTTTTTTTACACCTCTGTAAGATCACTGCTCATCCACTTGTGCTCCAAGGAATAGAGTCCCTATAGCTCAGACCCTCTAGTCCTGGCAACATCCTCAAATTCTCTCTACCCTTTCCAGCTTTAATTGGTTGTGAAACTCTTTTTGGAGGTATCAAAAAGGACACGAAAGGCACAGTTTGCATACAGCTTGCATTTGCTTCGTTCAGGAACTACTTTCAGAGTTTCCATCCTTATCATACAGTTTATTTCAGACCAGAACGCATTAAACAGCATGTTAAAAGCATCACCAGTTGTCCATAATGTGTTACTTTTCCACAGACCTAAGGGAGACGTTCCCTTATTGTGGTTTCTTTGACCAATACTGTCCCTACTTTTCTATGAAAAACTCCCATTTCATTAATAGCAGAACCCAGAAAAAATGTCACATCTATTCATAAACTATTTGTCATTGCCCAAAGCAAACATATCTACTTCTGATGTAAATCATTTATGTATGCTTTGCTTTATCTCATGAAATATCCTTTGTAAAATGTTAACAGTAAATAATATTTAAACCATTCCAAAACTGTCTAATCCTCCATGGCCAGTGTTCTCAATTCCTAGCTCGTATGCATTATTCTTATTCCAATAGTTTGCTCTAGTCACATAAATTAAATAGTAAGTATCAGCTTAAAGTACAAAGGAAAGCAATCCCACTCTGCTGTGGTGCCGTTTTGTTGGGTTACCAAAAGTCGTAAAATTATTAAAATACTGTAGGAAGGAGCTGCAGATTTGGGCTTACACTGAAGGCAGACACAAAATACTGGAGTAACTCAGCGGGTCAGGCAGCATCTCTGAAGAAAAGGAATAGGTGAAGTTTTGGGTTGAGATCTTACTTCAGACAGAGTCGGGGGAGATGGGAAACTAGAGGTATGAAAGGGTACAGAACAAATGAGAGCTGGCACCGCAGACCAAGGAAAGGTGGAGCTCACAATGGTCCATTGTTGGTTGAGGAAGAGGTGATAATGAAGGGATATGAACAGTGAAACTCTTGGTCATACTAACCTTTCTGTCCTGGGCCTCCTCCACAGTCAGCATGTGGCCCAATGTAAATTGAAGGAACAACACCTCATATTTTGCTTGGACAGCTTACAACCCAGCGGTACGAATATTGATTTCTCTAACTGCAAGTAACCCTTGCTTTCCCTCCCTCCCCCACCCTAGTTCTCCGACTAGTTTCACCGGCCTCCTGGTTAATTTTACTGTTTATGTCATGTTGCCCCCTTCCCCACAGCTAACAACAAACCATTGTACATACCAATGATCATCATCTACTTTGATCTGTCCTTTTCACACCTTACCTGCTCTTTGTACCCTTCCATATCTCCCTCTCCCCTAACTTTCAGTCTGAAGAAGGGTCTCGACCCTAAAAGTCACTCATAAAGGTCATAAGGATAGTTGAATTAGGCCATTCGGCCCATCAAGTCTACTCGGCCATCCAATCATGGCTGATCTATCTCTCCCTCCTAACCCCATTCTCCTGCCTTCTGCCCATAGCCGATGACACACGTACTAATCAAGAATCTATCTATCTCTGCCTTAAAAATGTCCACTGACTTGATCTCCACAGCCTTCTGTGGCAAAGAATTCCACAGATTAACCACCCTCTGACTAAAGAAATTTCTCCTCATCTCCTTCCTAAACGAACATCCTTTAATTCTGAGGCTATGACCTCTAGTCCTAGACTCTAGCCACATCCACTCTATCCAAGCCTTTCACTATTCTGAATGTTTCGATGAGGTCTCCCTCTCATTCTGCTAAACTCCAGCGAGTACAGGCCCAGTGCCAGAAAACGTTCATCATAGGTTAACCTACTCATTCCTGGGATCATTCTTGTAAACCTCCTCTGGACCCTCTGCACAGCCAGCACATCCTTACTCAGGTACAGTGCCCAAAATTGCTCACAATATTCAAAATGTGCCCTTACCAGCGCCTTATAGAGCCTCAACATTACATCCCTGTTTTGTATACAAGCCCTCTTGAAATAAATGCTAGCATTGAGTTTGCTTTCTTTACTACAGATTCAACTTGCAGATTAACCTTTTGGGAATTCTGCACCAGCACTCACAAGTCTCACTCCCATTCCTTCTCTCCAGAGACGTTGCCTGCCCCATTGAGTTACTCAACATTTTGTCTATCTTCGGTGCAAACCAGCATCTGCAGTTCCTTCCTATACATTTACTGGAAACTGTTCTGCTCAGGGCGGCACATTCGTACAACTGGTAGAGCTGCTGCCTCACGGTGCCAGAGACCCAAGGTTCGATCCTGACCTCGGGTGCTGTCTGTGTAGTTTAAATGTTCTACCTGTGACCACTGTGGGCTTCCTCCGGGTGCTCTGGTTTCCTCCCACATACACCGTGCAGGTTTGTATTTAGATGACCTCTGTAAATTGCTCCAAATGCGTAGGGAGCGGATGCAAAAGTGGATACCCCAGAACCAGTATGACTGGGTGAACCATGATTGGCGTAGACTCAGTGGACCAAAGGCCAGATTCCATGATGTATCGTTCAATCAAGTCATTTACACCCAAGATCCAAGGAAACACAGAAATGGAACAAACCAGTTTTTCTAAATTCTAGTCACGAGTGATTAAAAAGCGTTGTTAACATTCAAACATGGTCAGATTAGGAGGCAAGATTTGAATATGTCATCTGTAATGGCAAAGTACCTTATAATGCTACTTATGAATTCATTACCCAAATTTCTTGTTTTAAAGTCAGAGAGTGATATAGTGAGGAAACAGGCCCTTCGGCCCAACCTGCCATAACTGCTTCTTAAATGTTGGGATAGTCCCTGCCACAACTACCTCCTCTGGCAGCTTGTTCCATACATCCACCACTCTTTGTGTGAAAAAGCTACTCAGATTCCTGTTAAATCTTTTCTCCCTCACCTTAATCCTATGTCCTCTGGTCCTCAATTCACCTACTCTAGGCAAGAGACTGTGCATCTACCAGATTTATTCCTCTCATGATCTTATACACCTCTATAAGATCATCCCTCATCCTCCTGCGCTCCAAGGAATAGATTCCCAGCCTCCTCAACCTCTGCCTATAGCTCAGACCCTCTAGTCCTGGCAACATCCTCGTAAATCTTTTCTGTACACTTTGCAGCTTGACATCTTCTTTCCTTTAAGGTGTGCCCAGAACTGAACACAGTACTCTAAATGTGGCCTCACCAACATCTTATACAACTGCAACATGACCTCCCAACTTCTATACTCAATACTCTGGCTGATGAAGGCCAATGTGCCAAAAGCCTTTTTGACCACCCGATCTACTTGAGACTCCACCTCCAGGGAGCGATACACTGGACTCTTACATCCTTCTGCCCCACACCACTCCCCAGAGCCCTACCATTCACTGTGTAGGTCCTGCCCATGTTAGACTTCCCAAAATGCAACACCTCACATTTTTCTGCATTAAATTCCATCAACCGTTCCTCAGCCCACCTGGCCAATTGATCAAGATCCTGCTGCAATTTTTCACAAACATCTTCACGATCTGCAAAACCACCCACTTTTGTATCATCTGCAAACTTGCTAATCTTGCAGTGTATGTTCTCATCCAAATCATTGATATAGATGATAAACAGTGACGGGCCCAGCACCGAACCCTGATGCACACCACTAGTCACAGGCCTCCAGTCCGAGAAGCAACCTTCCACCATCACCCTCTGCTTCTTTCTGTGGAACCAATTTTCTATCCATTCAGCTATCTCTCCTTGGAACCCATGCGATCTAACCTTCCAGAGCAGCCTACCACGAGGAAGCTTGCTGAATGCTTTACTGAAGTCCAAATATACATCTACAGCTCTGCCCTCGTTGACATTTGGTCATGTCTTCAAAAAATTCAATCAGATTGTGAGACAGGACCTACCACATACAAAACCATGCTGACTATCCCGAATCAGGCCCTGTCCGTCTAAATGCCTGTATATCCTATCCCTTAGAATACCCTCCAGTAACTTTCCAAAGACTGATTTTAAGCTCACTGGCCGATAGTTCCCAACAGTTTCCCTGCCTGAATAAAGGCTCAACATTTGCCTCCCTCCAGTCTTCCGGCACCACTCCTGAATTTAAAGACGACTCGTGAATTTAAGTCATCTTTAAGAAAAATGCTGTACGTTAACCAGCAAGGTGGTCAAGTTGCAATCACGAGCACAAATCATTCCCCACGTTTTCAGCAGGCTGATCATTTACCTAATTTCAGTATTCTTTTGATCCATGGTCTCCTTTGTTGTTGGCTGCGGCAACACTGGCATCAAGGTGTAATTGTTCACTAAAAAGCAGTTTGGGTCGTCACTCTGGCCTGGTACTTTACCCAAAGGATAATTCTTCCATGCAATTTGATCTGCAAAAAGCCAAAATTATACTTTACTATAGGTCAATGATTGTTCTACAGCATACGGCTTTGTCTCGTGTCTGAGTGATTAGAGAGGGTTGTGGCTGCAGCCCAGTGCATCTCACAAACCAGCTTCTCCACCACCAAATTCATCTATACTTGCAAAGCAGCCAAAATAATCGAGGGCCATTTAGACCCTGGTCATTGCCTCTTACCTCCTGTCAGAAGAAGATACAAAAGCATGATAGCATCTACCACTAGATTCAGGGCCAGCTTCTTCTCCCACAGTTATCAGGCTACTGAACGATTCTCTTATCCTAAAAATGCAGTCCCAATATCCCAACCTACTTCATTGCGGCTGGGTTTCCCCTCAGTGTTGAATGAACTTCCACAAGGATTGGTATCAAAACAGAATGATGACCTCTAGTCTACCGACATCCTCCGCTTTCCTCACATTCTTAAAATATAAAATACTCGTGTAAAATGCCACAGATTTATCTGACATTCTCAAGTACATAATCAGTCGAGTTTGGCAGGCTACCAGACCATGTTGAAGTCAGTTGCAAATTGTACCTCGCCTTATCTGACATGCACACAACATGAGAATCAGTAGACTGACAAAAGTCTACTAAGGTAAAAGCATCCACCATGTCTGATTCTTCCCACTCTAATTAAGATGGTGCAATTAATTAGATAATATAACGATTTCAGTGTCAGATGCTAGATAAAGCAGCTTGTAAAGGAAACTGGTATGCAATTGATTTCATAATATAGCTCCAGTGTCTGATCCCAGCTAAATTAACTAGTACTGGTAAAACGGAATCCATGGTTGTCAGTTATTATGAATAAACACTACACCAGGTAATGTCCTCACAGTTGGTATTGTTGGAGAACAATTACATTTTAGGCAAATATTGATGTAATTTTTATTTTATAAGTTTGAATTATCTGTCTTAAATGAATGTTTAAGTAAATTAGTAACCTGCTCATATTGCCGAACATAATTTGGGCAGCACAGTGGTACAGCTAGCTGGTAGAGGATTTGAGTATAGGAGCAGGGAACTACTGCAGTTGTACAGGGTCTTGGTGAGACCACACCTGGAGTATTGCGTACAGTTTTGGTCTCCTAATCTGAGGAAAGACATTCTTGCCATAGAGGGAGTACAGAGAAGGTTCACCAGACTGATTCCTGGGATGTCAGGACTTTCATATGAAGAAAGACTGGATAGACTCGGCTTGTTCTCGCTAGAATTTAGAAGATTGAGGGGGGATCTTATAGAAACTTACAAAATTCTTAAGTGGTTGGACAGGCTAGATGCAGGAAGATTGTTCCCGATGTTGGGGGAAGTCCAGAACAAGGGGTCACAGTTTAAGGATAAGGGGGAAATCTTTTAGGACCGAGATGAGAAAAACATTTTTCAGAGAGTGGTGAATCTCTGGAATTCTTTGCCACAGAAGGTAGTTGAGGCCAATTCATTGGCTATATTTAAGAGGGAGTTAGTGTGACCCTTGTGGTTAAAGGGATCAGGGGGTATGGAGAGAAGGCAAGTACAGGATACTGAGTTGGATGATCAGCCATGATCATATTGAATGGCGGTGCAGGCTCGAAGGGCCAAATGGCCTACTCCTGCACCTATTTTCTATGTTTATATGCTTCACAGTGTTAGAGACCTGGGTTTGATCCTGGCCTCAGGCGCTGTTGGAGTGGAGTTTGTACATTCTCCCTGTGGTTGCACCAGTTTCCTCCCACATCCCCAAAACATGCAGGTTTGTAGGTTAAATAGACTGCCCCTAGTGTATTGGGAGTGGATGTGAAAGTGGGATAAGGTAAAACTCGCATGAGCTGGTGATCCAATGGTCGGCGTGGACTCGGTGGGCTGAAGGGCCCGTTTCCATGCTGCACTAAAAACTAAATAATTAATGGCCAGCAAGGAATAGTTAACACAGATGTAACTGTATTAAAATTAAAAAAGAGAAATTTGCCATGGCAAAATTGATGAAGTGCATGGTATTACTGTAATAATTTAACTCATGATTAGAAGTAGGTCAGATGTGTCAACGATTCTTTTTAAAAGTCTGTAATATCAGTTTGTTTGTAATTGTCAAAATCTGGTGCAGCTGATTGTTGAGTTTTATTTCCTATGCAAGTATTATTCTACTGATATAATATTCCTTTGCTAACAACCTTAAACCAGTTTATCTAAAGTGAAGATGTTTGCTTATCATTCTGTGTGAAAGATACCCAAAATGGTTCAACCCTAGAGAAACCACAGGCACTGGAACTTGAAAAAAACACAGCTGTTTATGAGATTGCTGTTGACGCAATGAAGAGGAAGTCTACAATGTTATTTTCTATGCCTTATTCAACAAGGGAGTTTTTGGAGTAGTCACTAATTACTTAAATTGAAAATGTTTCCATTCCATAATACTTAAAATGCAAATTCTACATAAATTAACCATTTGAGATAAACCAAAGCAGAACGATCAAAGCCACAGCATACCTGTACATAACTGCCATACTGATCCCTCCAGGGATTGAATGGTTTCTGTTAACACTTCAAGGTTGATCGATTGTGACTGCTCCTCTCCAGTGGTGTGGACCACCACAGGTTCAGTGTCCATCAGGAAGTCAGTATGCACCGTGCTAGTTAACTGGTTTGATGACTCGGACCCATTCATCACTTGTAGGTTTTCCACTGTGTGTACTGGTAGATGATTACAGCCAATTGGAAAGTCAGAAATGCTGAAGGACCCTGGTTCCTGAATGTATATAGAACAGAGCTGGAGGAGTTTCTGTTGTGTGGTAATGGGCAATGGAGAGTCCGTGCCAGTTAAATTCCTGAAATGATACAGCAAAAGTCAGGTCTTATTTTGTCTTCATTTGATTCCGTGCTCATCAGTTTTAGAATATAACAAATCTAAAATAGCAATTATGGGTTGCTTGCAAGAGCTATATTAAAAATAAGGATTTTGATCATAATAAAAGCTAGCCAATGATTTATAAGTAGCATAAACTCAAGCTTCAAACAAAAATACTATAAGTTTACAATACATTTTTCAGGCTATTAGGACATGGCTTTAACATGGTCTTCTAGTAAAAATAGCTAAAAACAGGATTGTTTTGTTCAATAAAGACATTGAGCATACTTATTTTTGAAACAAAGAAGGGGTTTGACCCGAAACGTCACCTATCCATGTTCTCCAGAGATGCTGCCTGACCTGCTGCATCATTCTCGCACTGTGTCCTTCTACTTAATTCTGGAATATTGATTAAAAATAAAAGTTTTCTTAATCTATGTTGAATGTTTTTAATTTGCTTCCTCTAATGCTGCTTTACCATGCCTTAAGGGAATAGTTTTTGTGAAGCACTTCGTCAAAATCCCTCAAAGGTGAAGATCTCTACCAGACATCTACTAAACTTCCTTTTATCTGAAAAAACAGTGGTTTTAATTCACTAATCTTTCCTCATAACTAAAGTCTATAGTGATTCCTTGATATGGTTTTCATAAAATTGCCTATAGTGTAGCAAAAAAATCAAGGGACTGCAAAGGACAATATCCAATAAATATGAAGATAGACACAAAAAGCTGGAGTAACTCAGCGGGACAGGCAGCATCTCTGGAGAGAAGGAATGGATGACGTTTTGGGTTGAGACCCTTCTTCAGACTCTTCAATAAATATGTCCTGAGCCACAGTGGCTGGGGGTAGGGAGGGCATAAATAATGGGAGTTGTGTGCAGAGTGGCAAGATCTATTTTTGATGCCCAATCAGGTTTTTCCTGTTTAAAAACTTAATATGTGCACAAAGATAGCTGTTATTATTGGTGCTAATTATCTCAGCCATGTGACACTGATGTAGGTATTCGTTAGCTAGGTAATATTTGGCTTATTTTAGCTTGACTTTAGAAGATACAACATGGAAACAGGTCCTTCAGCCCACTGAGTCCATGCCAACTAGCAATTGCCCGTACACTACTAATATCCTACACACTAGGGATAATTTACAGAAGCCAATTAACCTGCAAATCTGCACGTCTTTGGTGTGGGAGGAAACCGGAGCACCCGGAGAAAACCCACGCGGCCACAGGGAGAACGTACAAACTCCGTAGAGGCAGCACCCCCCGTAGTCAGGATCAAACCCAGGTGTCTGCCGCTGTAAGGCAGCAAGCCTACCGTTGTGTCACTGTGCTGCCCACACATTGACTGGAATAACATAAATAGCAATTGTTGCTCTTAGAGAAAAATCATATGTCACTTATTTTGTGGATATGAATCAGATTTTATTACAACATAGGAGACCATTTGGCCCAGGGAGATGATACCAGCTTGTCAAGCAATTCCACCCCTCTTTACTAACAAAGGCAGTTGTCAGCAAAACCTGCATTTGGTGTATGGCTGTTACTTTATTGAAATAGTATTTTTATAATTAAAGAACTACAAAATTTGTCAGATCTGATTCATTACTCATAAATCCATATTGGTTTCTTTAATAAGGAATGATTTTCTAAATGAATACCAATTTTATTACACAATGTTGTCTGGAAACTTACCTGCTGATGCTGGCCTGGGAAATTACCTACTAATTTTCTACACTTATGACCAAAGACATTTCAGCAGCAATGTTCTAGTTTCTTTAGAATAACTTCTATATTGAAACATAACCAAATGTTTCTAGTTACCTCCTCTGCTCTTCCCTCTCTTGACCTCAGTATGCAATCAGTGGTCAGCACCTCCAAGCGGAGGACGGATTTTATTTTCAGGACTACTTGCTTTCCCTTTGCTGCCATTCCTACTCTTACGTCCGTTTATTTCAACAACTGCTTTTCTGTACAAAACTGATACAGGTGCACAACCTTTTATCCGAAGATCCAAATAACGAAAAGCTCCGAAGAAAGGTCCTTGAAGACGTTCACCGAGGGTGGCCTGCAGAGGTGACAGCGGAACCTCCGGTCGGTCCTCGAAGAAAGGGGAACTAAATCCCCATTCATAAAAGAGGTGAGGGTATATTGCGCGGGAGGGTTCATAATTGACAATCTGCTGCTGCCTGCCGAGTTAAAAAGTTCCCACGGTAGACTCACGATACACAGTGTATCGTGAGTCTTGCGTGGGAACATTTTAACTCAGCGGGCAGGCAGCAGGAGATTGTCGCTCCCTTCAGTTTCACCCCACCTACACCCCTCTGCTTCCCGGCCATGGGTGTGACCCCTTTCCTCCCCTCTCCAGCTCCCCGCCCATTGCACCGGCGCGGGGGCTTTGCACTGTCTTCACGTCGGCGATGCCAGCAGGTCAGTGCGAGTCACCGGAGACGTCAGGACCAACGGGACACCGACCCCCCAGGCCCACTGCAAGCACAGAGATCCCAGAGACCCACAGCCAGCAGCAGCCCAGCCCCGTTCCAACTCCAGAGGAACACGCTCCCCGTAGGGACAGAATCTGATGGTGTGCAAGGTACGTCTTGTTCTTGGGGTTGCGGATGAGGGGGCGCAGCTCGGGCTGTGACGTCTCCGGCCACCCCCCTGTACAGGAGCTGAGACTGGGAACTGTGGGGTTGTTTGCAGTTGCAGAGGGAGGGGGCAAGGGCGGTACAGTTCCCAGTCTCAGCTCCGGTCTAGGGGGGGTGCCAGAGACGTCAGGACCAACGGGACACCGACTGCAAGCACGGAGATCCCAGAGACTCACAGCCAGCAGCAACTCTAGCCCAGCCCGTTCCAACTCCAGAGGAACCCGGGTTGCGGATGAGGGGGCGCAGCTCGGGCTGTGGGCGAACTGCCACTTGTCGCTGTAGCGGCCCATCGGGGAGCGGGTTCCTGTTGGTCCTGACGTCTCCGGCCACCCCCCTGGACAGGAGCTGAGAGACGTCAGGACCACCAGAAGCCGCTCCCCGATGGGCCGCTACGGCGACAAGTGGCAGTTCGCCCACAGCCCAAGCTGCGCCCCCTCATCGGGACACCGACCCCCAGGTCCACTGCAAGCACGGAGATCCCAGATCAGCAACTCCAGCCCAGCCCCGCTCCAACTCCAGAGGAACACGCTCCCCGTAGGGGCAGAAGCTGATGGTGTGCAAGGTACGTCTTGTTCCTTGGGGTTGCGCAGCTCGGGCTGTGGGCGAACTGCCACTTGTCGCCGTAGCGGCCCATCGGGGAGCGGATTCCTCTGGAGTTGGAGGGACAGGGAGACACAGCAGCTTTTGAGAATGGTGGGCAATCACTTCCAAAGTCCTGCCCACACAGTCAGTACACCTACACTTGTCTCCCGCACTAAGATCATCTCGCAGAGAATGATCCCAGCCTAACCCTCCCTATTCTCTCCTATTCTGCAAGAAAAAACTACATTGAAGACTCAAACTCGCGATCGAGTAACTACCGGGATCGAGGCGCAAACTCGCGACCTTGCGGATATGAGCCGAGCACTCTACCACTGAGCCAGCCGTTAAAATCTCCGCTAAAAATCTTCCAATCCGAAAGCCGAAAAATTCCGAATTACGAAAAGTGTCTGGTCCCAAGGCTTTCGGATAAAAGGTTGTGCACCTGTACATCTCCAGCAAGAAAATTAATATTTTCATCTTTTCAAATAGCTACTTCATTTTCTTTCCAATTTATTTTTAAAATCATTTCTAAAATCCCTGATTTCCTTTTGAACAGCATTCCCAACTTTCATTCTATTCCCACACACTAGTCCTTTTTTGCTTATCCAGCATTTTTAGAGTCTTGGGTTTCCTGAATCACAATTACCCATTATAAAGCATGAACAAAAGAAAGAGTTTAACTCACTGTTGGAGGAGATGAGGTGTAGCCTGACATGGTGCTGCAAGACAACTTTTAAGAAGATCTTGCCAATCTAGTAGACATGGAAATAAAAACAACTGCCACATGCTCCTCTTTATTTTCTGGCTTCGTGGAAGGCCCTTCACACTTTTCCCTACACAGAAAAAGCAAAGAACAAATTAAAGCGATAATACTTAATCTCTCCAAAGTGCTTTTTAGGCACTCATCCTGATAGCAGTATTTTCATGGTTAGCCTGATAATCAGTTTAAACCAGAAATTCTAAAAATATGTAGTTCATAACACCCTGAACTATTATTAGATTAACAGTGATATAGTTGTACGTTATTATTGGAAAGGAATGCAGCAATTTGCCATTGCAAATTGTTGTAAAGAAACCAGAATGTCTGCGTCACTCATAACGTGCCAATTTACGCACAGACCACGAGTTGCTTAGCAACTGTTTACAGGTTCCCCGCAAACCTACTTCCTCATGTGATTACATTCCACCAGATGCATTCCTAACAATTTTATGTTCTCTCAACAACTCCTGCCATGACTTGCACTTCTGCTTATTCTTCTAGTTATTCCTACTACTTTTGAATTTCTAAGTATCATTGGAGTGACATGCAGCTTTAAAGTCTTAATTTCACAACTTTATTGTTTACGGAGGCTGAAGAACCAGGGCTATATAGGCACCGAGTGAGGCACTTTAGAATTGAGTGCGTAAAATTCTAAACTTGCCAAATAAAGCAACCATACAATTAAAATGTTGCCAATGACCCCCCAAATGACCCTCGGGCTACTAGACATCCCAGTAGCTAACCACTTTAATTCCTTTTTGCTTTCCCATATTGACCTTTCTGTTCTGGGTCTCCTCCATTGCCAGAGTGAGGACACATGCAAACTGATGGAACTGCACCTCATATTCCTCTTGGGTAGTTTACAACCCTGCGGTACCATTGAATCCTCCAATTTTAGGCAACTACACAACACCCCCCCCTCCTCCCTTTTCACCCCATAACCCCACCTGGACTTGCTCCTCTTTCTCTCTTCCCCTTCCACCTACATTTGTTCCGCAAGCTTCACAGTTTGCAACGCTTCAATACTTTTGTGACTCCTTCCTATTTTTCATCTCTGCACTTTAACCAAACACCCTATCACCCGCTTCCCTTACATGTAAGCACTTATTATCCAACAGCCTTTGTCCTGCCGTGCTCTCTTCCAGCTTTTCCCCCCAACACACACACATGCAATCAGTCTGATAGGTCCTGACCCAAAACATCACCGATCCCTGTTCTCACATGCTGCGTGGCCCACTGTGGTTTTTTTTTTTGTAAACTGGCATCTGCGTTTCCTTGTTTCTAAATATGTTGTTTTGCTTCATTCCAGCTATATTTAAAACAGATTTTTCTGAAAGGATTGCCCAGGAATATAATACATATTTCCTAGACCTGCAACCCTCATCAAAAAGATCACGTAACTGCACTCAGACATTTCATAATATTTTACATATCAAACAGCATTACAAATATGGTGCATCACAAAATTCAGGTCAAGTTTCTCACTGCAAATGCCACTCCTAAATTCCATGACAATGGGACATTTCTTCAGTTACTCATTATGTTGATTTGATTGACAAGTGAACCCAATGAATACTAAACCATTTATTAATAGAGAGTAACACAGTTCAGTCCAACGCTGTTCTTAGGTACTGCACACGAGGCACTGGACTGTAATCTGTGTAATTCTCCACGCTCTAGTCGAGGTCAGCTGCAGCAGCACAGCACATCCTACTGCAGTATGTCTTTGATCCTATGATGTTTGTCTCGTTGTCATCTCCGCTCAGTCTGCCTAAACCTACCTGATCTCCATGTTGCTAAACACTTTAACTCCCCCTCCCATTCCCACACTGACCTTTCTGTCCTGGGCCTCCTACACTGTCAGAGAGTGAAGCCCAGCCCAAATTGGAGTAACAGCACCTCATATTTCGCTTGGGCAGCTTACACCCCAGCAGTATATTGATTTACCTAACCAAGTAAACCCTTGCTTTCCCTCTCTCCATCCCCCTTCCTAGTTCCCTGATCAGTCTGACTGTCCCTATAATGAATTGTTTTAATTTGTTTCTTTGTTGTCACCTTCTCCTAGCTAACAATGATCTATTCTACATTTTCCATCTCTTGTGATGTCTCAATTTTCAACCATAGACTTGCTTATCTCTGGGTCTCCCTCTCCCCTGACTCTCAGTCTGAAGAAGGGTCTGGACCCAAAAACGTCACCCATTCCTTCTAACCTAAGGGACTACAGATGCTGGTTTACACCGAAGATAAGACAAAAATGTTGGAACAACTCAACGGATCAGACAGCATCTCTGGAGAAATGGAATCAGTAACATTTGTGTAGAAACCCTTCTTCAGGGTCTGAAGACGGGTTTCAACCTGAAACATCACCTATTCCGCAAGTATTTTGTGAATATCTCCAGTTTTTATTGGTGGTTCGCCGGTGGAGAATGTTTGCCCGAGATTATGTGCCGACAAGCAAATTTTCCGTTGTACCTGCGCCTGTCTGTACTTGTGTATATGACAGTAAACTTGAACATCTTCAACCTGGGACTTAGGCTCCGTTTTACTCTCTCTGCTAATATCACCTGTCCTGCTATGTTTCCAGCACTTGTGATTCAAATTTCCAGCCTCTTGTGTTTTTTACTAAGCGATATCTGACCATTTCTGATGCAAATTCACTGAACTGTAACGTTAGGGTCAGTTTTTCTCATCTACAGATTCTACCTGCCCCACTGGGGATTTCAGATTTACATCAAATACAGTATTCTATACCTCACTATTCAAGTAATGTTTGTTTATTGAGTTTCTGTGCTCACTTTATTTATATCTTCAGATCAATCAGCTGCCATTAGCAAGATTGAAGAGCCAAGCGGCCTACTTTTGCCTGATTTGTTTGTTCGTATTCTCGGCAATATCAAGTTATGTTCCACCTATTTATTTTTCTGCACTTTATTCGCATATATTGTTTCCTTCACCCAATTTTCAACAATTTCCTACTATTCTCAACCTATTTAAACAAGTTCTCTTAACTCATCCCCAAAATACTAACCATTCCCTCCACAGATGCTGCCTGACCTGCTAAGTCTTTCCAGAACCTTGTTTTTACATAGGAACATACCTGCTTTTGCATTGGCTGCAAGTATCTCTGTGATCCAGCCTGTAACGTACTGTATCCTTAGTCCTGAAGAATCACAGCAATGATTCAGCTCAGTAAACAGCTTCTCCAGCAGTAATGGTGTGAAGTATCGAGAATGTAGGCACTTTAAAAGAGGTTGCCAGAAGCGACAAAATGTTGAAGGAATTCCAGGATTTGATAAATCTACAAACTCTCCTTCAAAACAAAAATTCAACATTTCCGAGTTAAAATATGAATAACTTTAACACAAAGAAAACAACCATTCTGCCATCCGGTCATACTGGCTCCCATCACTGGCAATAACCCATCAGAACCCTTCCCACTCATATTTCCCTGTAATCCCACAATTTATTCTCTTTTACATGCTCATCAATGCTCCTTTGATTAATTTGCCATTTAGCTAAACTGGAGTAATTTACAATAACCAATTAACCTCAAAGCACATCGGCAAGCTGTGCCAGGATACGGGCGCAGCAGGGGGAATCTCAAAGGAAAACATCGTATTGTACAAATTTAAAGAAACATCTTCTTTGACGTCATGTGTAACATTCTTTCCAAAGGGTGAACAATATCAAGAACAAAAAATATAATGTAGTGAGATAATATGAATCTTCGCCTCTCATGGTCCAAACATTTTAAATTGAAGGTAATCACAACATACTACACCAGTGAATTACAAGAAGCAGGATTTAATTTGTTTTCACTATTCTCCCCCACATCTCCTCCAGCCCCCCCCCCCCCCCCCACCACAACACCGATGGTGTTGACTATCATTAGGCATCAGTCACCTGTTTATCCACAGTACTGACCGAAATTAATTTTGTTCACAGCCCACATCGTGATTTCTTCACTCTGAGGAAACTACCTTGAATAAGCTACATATCTTTGATTTTTTTTAAACTGCAGGAAGAACTCGGCAGATCAGGCTGCACCTGCAGGTGATGTTAAGGGTCAGGACTCTTCTTCAGGCTGAAGGATCTTGACCTGAAACATCATCAATCCATTTCATTCCACAAATGCTATTTGACCCGCTGAGTTCTTTCTGCAGTCTGTTTTTTGCTCAATTTGTCAGCATCTGCAATATCTTGTATCTTCAAATTACATTAACAGACAATCATAGGGACGGGGAAAAAAAAACCTGCCTTTGGTCCACGCACAGCCATTGCTTATTACTAAAGTAAGAATGGGATTGTGAACTAGGACTTTATCATCTTTGTGGTTAATAACTCCACGGGACAGCGAGAACTGACTTGCTTCCTGGTACTGTAAGTACTGTTTTTGTTTTAGGATAACTCGGTGGCCAGCAATTGAAACTATTTCAATAGGACATGCAATCGATGCAACCAGCTTTACAAAAGCTGTTCTGTTACCTGGACATTCAATGTTTAAAGATTTTAGCTGCTCCTCTGTAGGAATAAGGAACCCATCATCCAGGAGAATTTCCACGACCATCTCTCTGTAAATTGTGAAGAAAACAATGTTATAATTAATGACACTGAACATATGTGTTCCTGTCCAGAGAGCAAATAGCCAATTTTAAAACATAGGCCAGTGCTTAAAATTAACATAAAAGATCTGATGCAAATAGGCAATCAGCTTTTTCCACACACTAGAAATTCTGCAAGCTTCCCACCACGTCCGGCAACCTCCTCATAAAGTCTCAATGTCAGTCACTTCATTCTATTCACAACCAAAACTAATGCAATTTAATTGCAATCAAATATGTTTTTATTGTTTGAACACAGATGCAGCTACTCACACAATACTTAATTCAAACTGTGTATAATGTTCCAAGACTGGGCAAAATAAAGTGATTTGTTTTTAAACATTTAATTAATTATCGATCTATGGTTTGATGACAAAGACCTTCGTAGTCAAAACAAGAAAAATTAAACTTGAAATAAAAAAATGTCATGATTAAGAAATAAATGGTGGGTTAATGGCAATTTTAATCATTTTGTAAAACAGAATCATGACATTTTAAATCATTCAACTGAAAACCCAACCCGCATTAATTTTGAATGCTCTTGTGCATGATGTAACGGAAAAGCAGGCTCCAAATTACTGATCAAGTTGATGATCATTGTAGTAATAAGGGAAGATGGACACAAAAAGCTCGAGTAACTCAGAGGAAAAGGCATGTCTGGAGAGAAGGAATGGGTGACGTTTCAGGTCGAGACTCTTCTTCAGAATAAGGGAGGATGCCTTAGGAGGTTCTTTAAATGAGGCCATGTGGGTACAGCATTAGAATTTAAAAAGGGTGTTCACTATGGTGTGCCTTTCCAGTCAGCAAGAAATAAAGGAGCAGACATGTAGGAAAATCAGAGGTGTGTAAGCAGCATGTTGCAGGTTAGGATGTCAACTTCCCCTGTCATCCCCCAACATCTACCAAAAGAACTCATAAAATGGAGTAATGTTTAATTATCTTTAAATGTAAACTTCATGTCTGTTAATAATTATGATATTGAAAAATTAAAAATGGAACACGAATTAATAACTCAAGTTTTCTTCAGCACAAATTTCTGCATTGGCAAAATGACGATTATTTCCTTTACCAAATAGACAGCCACTTGACCAGTACCTTTTATTTAATTAAATCTACCTCATGAGATAAAAGAATCAAGAATTTACTGCAATTTATGTGTTTGAATTAATGCACAAGTTGCTAACAAAATGAGATTCACCAGATAACAATTCCCTAGCAACATTTTCCTCAACAATCATTGTCAAAGAAAGCCCATGACTGTAACAAGGAAAAAAATTATATATATATATATAAACCTTTGGCTATATACATTTTTTAATAATCCCGTGGTTTGAAATAAAAACGGAAAAGGAAGTATACGTGCATCAAAACCAGTGGTAAGCTGCACCTTTTTTCCATTATATCACGTTGAGATATAAATTGAAACTTAATAAAAGGGGAATTCCATGATGAAGGAAATGTAAAAATAGGCACCACAACAGTCAAAATAAGCAGTGAAGTAGATTTCCTTTCCTTCCAACTTAGGTTGCAAGTGGGACAGCAAATGATCTGTGTGATGCTTCTGTTAAGTGTTGGTGGTAAAAGTAGAAATATCATAGATGAATTTAAAGTATTACATGAGCAGCAAATAGTATTTTGCAGAAGAACTGGGTTAAACAAAACATTCTTCTATAAAGGGAAATTAGGCCAATTCATACTAGACTCTGGCCAGCAGTTCCACAAAGAAGAAACAATTGCAGATGCTGATAACCAGAAACCATATGCTGGAAACAGCCAGCAGCATCTGCAGGTGGAAAAAGAGCCAAGACTCTTTGCCAGAACACAGAGAAAAACTTTGAATCTACAAATAGCATGGGGGAGGATGGAGAAAGAGGACAAAAGGAATATATCAGATACACCAGGACAAATGTTGGTGCAAGGATAGCTATTGAAGTTATCTGCATGTTAAAGATATCAACTGCACATCTTCATTAGCTTGTCATCAGTCCTATCCTCAATCATCAGAAGTATTCCCTTTCTTTTAGCTATTCATTCCACACATTGCAATTTAAAACACAATTTGTTTTATCTCTCTCTCCCGATTTCTGATAAAGGGTCATTGACCTGAAACATTAACTCTCTTTCCATAGCTGCTACCTGACCCGCGTGGTGACTCTTACATTTTTATTTATTGTTCCAACTGAGCTGACTCACTGTTCCATTACTGGACTTATCACTGAGGTCAATAGACAATAGGTGCAGGAGTATGCCATTCGGCCCTTCGAGCCAGCACCGCCATTCAATTGTACTAACATGCCAAACTGAGATGCCTTCTCTGAAGAAGGGTCTCGACCCGAAACATCACCCATTCCTTCCTTCTCTCCAGAAATGCTGCCTGTCCCACTGAGTTACTCCAGTTTTTGTGTCTTCCTTCTCAATTATAATTTTAAATATTTTTTATTAATTTCTAATATTTCAAAATATTAATATTAACATCAAAATATTAATCATTACTTAATAAAAAATAAGGTATTTGATCAGTAGTCAATTACGTTTTTGACATAAAACTATGTGGTTTAAGACCACCATGAAAAGGACATGCAAGTAAAGATTAGAATTCAGATACAGCATGGAAACAGATCCTTCAGCCCAACTAGCCTATACTGACCATCGATCACCTGTTCACATCAGTTCTGTTACCCCTACTTTCTTATCCACTCTCTACACATAAGGAGCAATTTACAGAGGCCAATTAACCTACAAACCTGCACATCTTTGGTATGTGGGAGGAAACCGTCGCACCGAGAAGAAATACTTGGTCACAGAGAAAATGTGCAAACTTAACACAGACAGCACCCAAGTGTTTGGCGCTGTGAGACAGCAGCTCCACCAGTTGCGCCATTGTGCTGGCCCTAAAATTAGCATTTCAAATAGTTGGAAGTTTAGTCATTTAATATGGAACCTTTTTTTTTTACAGCATTATTACAAGTTTTAGATTAACAATAGAGCCAGGAAAAAAAGTGTAATATAATAATCCAGTAAGAACCATAGAAACAAAAACAGGTCACATCGTCCTCAAACCTACTTTGCTATTTAATTAAAGGTACACAAAAAAAGCTGGAGAAACTCAGCGGGTGCAGCAGCATCTATGGAGCGAAGGAAAACTATAAGTTGTTTTTATTTTATCTATGAATTTGTGTTAATTAACTCTTAATATTGCTTCCCTACAATTTTTCCAAATGAAATGCTTTTTCCCTTTAGTCTACATAAGCATAATTTTGCAGTGAGAAATTCCATTATTTTCAACATTCATGTATGCTTCCTTGTATCACCTTTATGAGGAGTCAATGCTTGGCTTTTGTTTTAAATCTACACGACTCGTTTTGGATTCTCCATTGACATCATTAGAGACAATGGATGAAGACAAAAAGGAAGAGACACAAGACCTCAAGCCAGTTATCCTGATTAAGTTTCATGACTAATGCTGTGTCTCATAATCATCTGTCTTCCAATTTGTTCTGTCTCTTAGTGCCCCAAAACTTAAGAATCACATCCTTGAGTATCCACAAGCCTCATAGGTAAAGAGTTGGACAGCAGTCACACTTTTCATTAAAAAATTGTTCTCTGTATCTGTCCCTAATGTCTATGCATGAATCTATGTCTCATGGTCCCACTCTTTAGCCAGTAACAGCCTGTCTACATGATTTATACATCTCAATCAGATCATCGCTTTGCCTTAGACTCCTTTGAACTTACTAACTCTCTTCACAAAACAAGAAAACACAGGAAATAGTGAAGCGCCAAATTTAACCCAAATTAAAATGTAACGATGATAAGCATCTCTTCAGAGGTGTTTTTTTTTCTGTAATTAAAGCATAGGCAGTTGTGGTTTTGGTATACAAGCTAAGACGTTTTTTAAAAACTTCAGAAAAAGGACATGCAAATAAAGCTCATCAGTATGCTTGGAATAGATTACACTTGGTATTTTCTATCAATTCAAATAATTTTATCATCTCAAATCCTTCAATTATATCCCTAATGGCCTACATTTAATGAATGCATCAAGGTCTCAGCAAGACAATTCCCAGACCTTTCGTCCTTGTATTACCCCATGCTTTACTCATTTCCTACTACGATTCCCCTCATTAACACTATATCTCCTCACACTGTTGTATGACTTTGACTCAAATGCCCCTCCATCTTTCGAATAATCATTTTTTTTAAATTGAAAACCAAACTTGCACACAGTAATAGGGAGCAAAGTTTCTTGAACAGACTATGGATGAGTAGAGCTACTGAAACAATGTGTCTATTATGCCCGTCTCACTTAGGAAACCTGAACGGAAACCTGAACGGAAACCTTTGGAGACTTTGCGCCCCACCCAAGGTTTCCGTGCGGTTCCCGGAGGTTGCAGGTAGTGGAAGCAGGTAGGGAGACTGACAAAAACCTCCGGGAACCGCACGGAAACCTTGGGTGGGGCGCAAAGTCTCCAGAGGTTTCCGTTCAGGTTTCCTAAGTGGGACAGGGGCATTACTGTCACCCATGTTGCTGCATGTTATTTTTTTTTTGACAACAGGCAGAAACTCCACCAGGAACAGCAAAATGTAATTTGACTTTCTTAATAGACACCCAGCTGGAAATGTATTTGTACAAACACCAAAAAATAAAAACACCCACCACAGTGGAGCAGAAAATACTAAACCAAAGCGACCCGCTTGGTTCTTAAAGCTCAGTGAGAAATTTTACTCCAGATTTTCTGAAAGGATTTCCAATTAACCTGGCATCTTTCTGTGATGAAACTCCCTCTGGTGGTCACTAACCAATCTCAGGGCAATTTACAATCACATTGGGCTGATAAATAACTGTTCTTATTTCTTTAAAGAGCAATCAA
This sequence comes from Amblyraja radiata, assembly GCF_010909765.2. NCBI lineage: Eukaryota > Metazoa > Chordata > Chondrichthyes > Rajiformes > Rajidae > Amblyraja > Amblyraja radiata. Next base: position 46,519,428 of record NC_045967.1, on the reverse strand, counting down.
GTTTTACTAAAGTGCACACAGTTAAAAAATACTTCTGGTATATAGATTGCGGGGGAGGCATGTGGCATCAGTGACCTCTTTCTGCACAATATCCTCTTTAACTTGCAAGATGCATTTCATTTTAAAAGTAGTGACTACGATATAATTTGTTCTTTTATGAACCTTAACCCAATCTCATTTTTAAGTACCTGTTTTCCCAGGCAAGTCTTTTAACTTGTGACAAAATCCATTCAACTTCAGACGGTAAGATATTCCAAAGTGTCTTTGTTTTGGAGACCAATTTCTGATCTGTCAAAACCTGTGAAACAGAATTCCACAATTTCAGTAGGACTATCACCAGTATGCAGTGCGACTAAAATTCTCAAAGTAGCTGTTAATTGGTATGTTGGTAAAATGTTATGACTGTCACTGCTTTTGCAAACCAAAACCATCTAATTCGCTACTAAGCAATAAATGTACATCAGCTGGCATATTAAATGATGGTAATACTAATCTGATTTAAAAATTGGAGAGAATATTGAAAAACCAACAGAAATACAAAGCAGCATTTCTTCCAATCAATAATCTGGCACCTTTGAGATTTTGGTTGTATCCAGTCTTGCAGATTTTCAGACTAATGGATGCGATTCTTATTAATAATCAAATGTGCTTTTTACATATTACACAGTAGAATAATATTGTCCGATTAATTTAAACAGCGGATAACGTAAAAATCATTCTGTGCTCTTTGCCAGCTGCAAACCTAACCACATTCCTGATCAATCATGTTCCCACATTCCTGACTGTTGGTTTTCCACAACCCCCACCCTGGCTCCAACCACAGACACAGCCAGCACTCCAGACCCCAACTCTGACCAAATACCTGCTTTGCCCTCTGGACCACTGGCTCACATTCCCAACTATAGAATGATCCAGATGGCAAAGCACAAGGATTTCCTAATGAGCGGATAGTGTCAGCATTTTACTGTAGATCAAATTTGTAAACAGAATGCCACAAATTAGTGATAGAATCGTGTAGCAATATAGAAAAAGGAATTTTAAAAGGGAATAGTCATCATTGATCATGGGTTTTAGAAGGACCAATTCCTAACCCATGGGACAGAGAAAGTGGAAACTTAAGTCATATTTAACAGGACTTAGACCAATTGATTTTAGCTTTGTTAATTTCTCCGATTATTTTTCCCTTTAAACAAATCCTAATTTCTTTGAACTTCCCTCACTCCAAATCTTTTGTTCACCATTATTTCTGGAATATTTTTGTGCCTTCATCCACGAAGAGACAAAACATCTAATTTATTTACATTCTTATATTCCACTTGTTTTTGAAATGCTTTGGGAATATTAACATGTATGATATCAAGGGATAAAAAAAATCCTCCGACATTCTTGGCTCAGCTAACCCAATCTCTGGTTATTGGTGAAGTCAGAATCAAGGTTAACATTTTAGTCTGAAGAAGGGTTTCGGCCCGAAACGTTGCATATTTCCTTCGCTCCATAGATGCTGCTGCACCCGCTGAGTTTCTCCAGCATTTTTGTGTACCTTAAACATTTTAGTGTTAAAGTAGTAACAATTAGATGTTTTGCCTGCCCGTTTCAAATAATCTTCAGCTAAATATTTACAACACATGGAGAACAAAAGATCTGGAGTGAGGCAAGTTTGTTTTCACAAAAAATAGTTTGTTGTCATTAGTTCATTTCCATGAAGATGGGAGAACTCCCCAGGTGAAAGTTATGTCACATAAATAGCTTTTAAACCAATTGAAATTCACCACCTCCAGTTTAAATTCCATTTGGAATATTTTGGAGGACCAAGAAACCAAGAAGAACCAAGAACCAAGAAAACATTTAAGTACCTGTATTTAAAAATACAATTTTAAGTGAAGCACAGCCACATCTAACTTTACCAGGTTTTGCAAAGTTTAGTTATTGAAATCTAATTGAAAATACAAATCTTCTCCAATTAATATCATACCTGGAACTGTTCTTTTTCATAGGAAGTCAGTAGCTCTCTGATTTTATCTAAGAAAAGAAACAAGGACAATTATTAGATATGTACATTTATTACACTTAATAGAAGTATTTTTCTAAAATTAAATATTTCACTAATTTATCACAATTTCAAGTTCTCAAATTTATTGTTTCTCATCGTTTACATTGAAAATTTGTCAAATTAGAATGTTTTCTCACCCCAGGGAGAAAAGAGCACATTCCAGCCTTCATCTACCTCATCAATAAATTGCTTGCCCAAATTTATAGCCCAGAGGGGGAGATCTTTAACTTAGGTAAAGGCAATTTAGATATCTGTGAACTCTCAGCAACCAAACAATTCTGTGCTGAACACAACACAAATCGAATATTGTGGGCCATTAGGTAACTGGTCCAAAACAATTCATCATCTGATTTGGCTGCAAGATGATATGAATATTAAATGTTTTTTTAAATCAATAAAATATTTCGTATTTCCAAGTGATGGCTGGCGTAAGTGCCAAGTTTACTTCAGTGTAAATTTTTTTTTCTGAAATCTCAATTATTTAAAGATAAAATGTTATTTTCCTTCTGTACACATATTTACAGTTTACAGTTTAGTTTATTGTCAGGTTCACCGAGGTACAGTGAAAAGCTTTTGTTGCGTGCTATCCAGTCAGCGGAAAAACAGACAATCGAGCCATTTACAGTGTATAGATTAGGGAATAACGTTCAGTGCAAGGTAAAGCCAGTAAAATCCGATCAATGATAGTCCAAGGGTCACCAATGGCTCAAGACTGCTCTCTAGTTGTGGTAGGATGATTCAGTTACCTGATAACAGCTTGGAAGAAATTGGGAAGATAGACACAAAATGCTGGAGTAACTCGCAGGGACAGGCAGCATCTCTGGAGAGAAGGAATGGGTGAGGTTTTGGTTCGAGTCCCTACGTCGGACTGATTGTGTGGGGGAGGGGGGGGGGGAGGAAGGGAGAAGAAAGCTAACACGGGCAGGGCAAAGCATGGCAGGTAATAGGTTAATAGAAGCAAGGGGGGGTTTTGATGGTTAGACAAAGGCCAGAGATGGGGAAAAAAAAAGTGTGCAACAAAGGGATTGAAGGGTTGCAAATTGTGAAGCCAATGTAGGTGGTGGAGGAGGGGAGAAATTGGTGCGAGTCTAGGTGGGGCAGCCAAATGTAGGAATAGGTGAAAATAGAAAAAATTAGAATACCCATTTTAGAAGAGAGCCTGGGTAGTTGAAATAGTACCTGTACACTGTGAACAACTTGATTGTAATCATGTAGAGTTATCGCTGACTGGATAATATACAACAAAAAAGCTTCTCACTGTACCTCAGTACATGTGACAATAATAAACTAAATTAAATTGATTTAGGTTTTGCGTAATGCACAAGTACTAAGTCATTTAAAAAATTGGGGAAAATCTATTAAGAAATCTGAGCAATTATAATAATTATTAAAAAAATTAAAAATTTAATACAAACCATAAAACTCTTTCTGTTTCAGTTGTTCCTGTAATTGTACTTCATCATCTTCCTCTTCTTGCGAGTCCAAGATCCAAGTGTCCACAATATTATTCCCTAACTGTTGATTCCAATATTGCTGCCGCAGCCATTCCAAAACAAACTCACAACCTCAGGAAGAAATAAAAAAACAAAGTCATCGAAAAATCATTAGGCTCAAAAAGGCTGGCAGTATCATCAAAGACCCACACCATCCTGGCCACACACTCATCTCCCTGCTACCTTCAGGTAGAAGGTACAGGAGCCTGAAGACTGCAACAACCAGGTTCAGGAATAGTTACTTCCCCTCAGCCATCAGGCTATTAAACCTGGCTCGGACAAAACTCTGATTATTACCAACCACTTTCTGTTATTTGCACTATCAGTTTATTTATTCATGTGTGTATATATTTATATCATGGTATATGGACACATTTATCTGTTTTGTAGTAAATGCCTACTATTTTCTGTGTGCTTAAGCAAAGCAAGAATTTCATTGTCCTACACAGGGACACATGACAATAAACTAACTTGAACTTGAACTTAAAATTCATACATTATAAAAAATATACATTATTAGACACCAATCAGTGAGGATAGGTGACATTTCATCCTCTACGATAATCCTCAACACTGGTGCCTTGCAAGGATGTGTTTTCAACCTCCTCCTCATATATTCATGACTGCAACCAAATACCCAATCCAACTCAATTTCTAAGTTCGCAGACAACACTACCATAGTAGGCCAGATATCAAACAATGATGAGACAGAGTACAGGTGGGAGATTGAGAACTCTGTAACCTTGTGCCAAAACAACAACCTTGCCCTCAATGTCAGTAAGACAAAGGAGATTGCAATCGACTTGAGGAAACAAAGCAGTACACACAGCCCAGTATGGATGGATAACACCAAAGTAGAGATAATCGAAAGCTTCAAGTTCTGATGAATAAATATCACTAGTAATTCGTCCTGGACCACCCATATTGAAGCAATGGCCAGGAACACACACAACGCCTTCACTTCCTTGAAAGGCTTACGAAGTTTGGCATGTCACCAACAACCCTCACCAACTTCTACAGATATGCCTTCAAAAGCATTTTATTGTGTTTGGGAACAGCTCCATCCAAGACCGCAAGAAAATGCAGAGGTGTAGACGTAGCCCAGACCATCATGCAAGCCAAGCTCCCGTCCATGGACTCTATCTGCAGTTCAAGCTGCCTTGGCAAAGCCACCAGCATAATTAAGGACCTGTCTCACTCCTTTTTCTCCCCAACTATATCAGGCAAGAGGTGCAGAAGTTTGAAAACGCATACCTCCAGATTCAGGGATAGTTTCTTCCCAGCTGCTATCAGACAACCAAACTGTCCTCTCACCTGCTAGAGTGTGGTCCTGAACTCCCATCTACCTCATTGAAGACTTTTGAACCATCTTTAATTAGGCTTTATCTTGCACTAAATGATATACCCTTTATCTTGAATATGTGCACTGTGGACAGTTTGATTGTAATCATGTGTAGTCTTTTCCTTGATTGGACAACACACAGTGACATGACCTCAGTACACAGGACAATGATAATAAACTAAACATTAGACAGACCACATGGAAATTTAAATCTTGAACCTTCAACATACATTTAGGGACAAAATTCTTAAACATTTTGTTCTAAATAATTGTTCAAACTGACTTGTAGGACCAGGATCATAGTTTCTATACAGTGCCCTCCATAATGTTTGAGACAAAGACCCATCATTTATTTATTTGCCTCGGTACTACACAATCTGAGATTTGTAATAAAAGAAGTCACATGTGGTTAAAGTGCATTTGTCAGATTTTATTAAAGGGTATTTTTATACATTTTGGTTTCACCATGTAGAAATTACAGCTGTGTTTATACATAATCCCCCGCCATTCCAGGGCACCATAATTTTTGGGACACATGGCTTCACAGGCATTTGTAATTGCTCAGGTGTGTTTAATTGCCTCCTTAATGCAGATATAAGAGAGCTCTCAGCACCTAGTCTTTCCTCCAGTCTTACCATCACCTTTGGAAACATTTATTGGTGTTTATCAACATGAGGACCAAAGTTGTGCCAATTAAAGTCAAAGAAGAATTATATCTATAATAAGGAAAAAACCCAAACATCTGTCCTGCAGATCAGAAACACTCTTCAGGAGTCAGTTGTGGATTTGTCAATGACCACTGTCCGCAGAAGACTTCATGAACAGAAATACAGAGGCTACACTGCAAGAAGCAAACCACGCATAAATAGGATGGCCGGGTTACAGTTTGCCAAGAAGTACTTAAAAGAGCGACCACAGTTCTGGAAGGAGGTCTTGTGGACAGATGAGATGAAGATTAACTTATATCAGAGTGATAGCAAGAGCAAAGTATGAAGGAGAGAAGGAACTGCCCAAGATCCAAAGCATACCACCTCATTTGTGAAACACAGTGCCTGGGCATTTATGGCTGCTGAAGGTACTGGCTTCAATACTAACATGACTACTTTCATTGATATGACATTGCCGTGTCCCAAACATTATGGTGCCCGGAAATGGGGGGAATTATGTATAAACACAGCTGTAATTTCTACATGGTGAAACCAAAATGTAGAAAAATAGCCTTTATTAAAATCTGACCATGTGCACTTTAACCACATGTGATTTTTTCTATTACAAATCTCAAATTGTGGAGTACAGAGACAAATAAATAAATGATGTGTCTTTGTACAAAACATTATGGTGGGCACTGTATGTTTAAGAGGGAAGACAGCCGCAGAACACTCTACCTAGTAGAAACAAAAAACTGCAGATGCTAATTTGTACCAAAGATAGACACAGAATACTGGAGTAACCCAGCGGGTCAGGCAGCATCTCTGGAGAACGTGAATAGGTGACATTTCGGGTCAGGGTACTTCTTCAGAATTACTGTCCCGGCCCAAACGTCACCCATCCTTTGTCTCTGGAGATGCTGCCTGAATTGTTGAGTTACTCCAGCACTTTGTGTCCTTCTTCCCTGCACTACGTGTCTGCCTTTGCTGAAAGTCACCAATCTATCCAACTGAATCTTTAATGTGACCACTTCCCAGAAACTACTGTCTACACACTTTCCTGACCGTTGACTCTTCAGTATCCACCTGCCACTCCAAACATTTTAAACAGTGCCATGTTCAGCAAATGAAAAACATTGAAAATGTTATTACCTTTCCTGCACCACCCTAATGTGGGCAGTCTTCTGTGTGTTAGTTCGTGTCGGAGATTTACTATCCATTCTGGTATATTCATCTAAAAGTTTAAAAAAAAAGTAGACATTTCTGCTATGATCAATTTCACTTCAGCCTACTCATTAATGTTAAATTAAAAACAAAATTTTGTTCACATTGTCTACGTTAGGTGGAAGTATCCAAAATAATGTTGTTAACCAGAAATATCATCAAACCTATTAAATCAGGATTTAATTTTTAATCCCAAGCATCTGCAGTAACCTACTATACCATCCAGCACTCATATTAGTAAACATTAAAGCAATGGGGACAAGAGCAAGTTACCTCTATTGTTGGACAGATCAATAACAATGATGGGAAAGAGATCTGTCATGGTGGTAGAACAACAACCTAGGCCTTAATGTCAGCGTTGACCTAAGGAAGTGGATAGATGGGGAGGTGGGGGGGACATGGAGTGATGAATATAACCCTGTCCTCATCAACAGATCTGCTACAAGGATGGTCGACAGGTTCTTTCAGGTTCCTTAGCATTCATATCACCAGCAGACCTGGTCCATTCACACTGGTGCAGTGATCAAGAAAGCACATCAGTATATTTATGTTCTTGGGCAACTGAGAACATTTTGGCATGTCCGCGAGGATTCCCTCAAACTTTTACAGGTTTGCTAGTGTTTGCTAACGGGATCCACGTCCAAGTAAGGCATCTTGACCGCCTGAAATCAGCACAGCCCATCATATGCTCATCACTTCCTCCCATCCAGTCTATCATTCACTTTTACATGCAACAGGGCGGTTGGAAGTATCATCAAGAATGTCTGACACCTTTACAATTAGTTTTTCTCTCTTCTCTTTTCTGGGAGAAAGTACAGGAGCCCGAGAGCCTACATGTCCAGACTTAAGAACAGCTTCTTCCACTCTATTATCTGATTTCCTAACCATTCATCCCTTTCGCGTCCCCTTCACAGAGATGCTCCCACAGATCCTTAGTCTTAACAATCTCATTCAGTCCTTCCATTAATGTACTTTTGTATTTGTTTGCACTACATTAGGCTGCACAGCAATCATCACACCATTCTGCTGTGTTGTACTCATTTAGTTATTGTTGGATTTATCATTCGTGTGTATGTATATTATACAAGCTTCATGTGAGCAAAGAATTTCATTGCGCCCTCATGTATGACACTAAACTAGTCCAAATCTGACCGTACTTGCAATATTGTATACAGTGCCCTCCATAATGTTTGGGACAAAGTACCATCATTTTTTTATCCGTCTCTGTACTCCACAATTTGAGATTTATAATAGAAAAAATCACACGTGGTTAAAGTGCACATTGTCAGATTCTAATAAAACCATTTTTATACATTTTTGTTTCACCATGTAGAAATTACAACAGTGATTATACAGTCTCCCCATTTCAGGGCACCATAATGTTTGGAACACAGCAATGTCATGTAAATGAAAGTAGTCGTGTTTAGTATTTTGTTGCATATCCTTTGCATGCAATGACTGCTTGACGTTTGCGATTCATGGACGTCTGCGTTTCATAGCCATCTTTAGCTTATGCTTGTTTTGGGGGCTAGTCCCCTTCAGTTTTCTCTGCAGTATATAAAAGGCATTCAATTCGGTTCAGATTGGGTGATTGACTTGACCACTCAAGAATTGACCATTTTTAGCTTTGAAAAATTCCTTTGTTGCTTTAGCAGTACGTTTGGGATCATTGTCTTGCTGTGGAAAGAAACGCCGGCCAATGAGTTTTGAGGCAGATAGGATTTGTCTACACACTTCAGAATTCATTATGCTACTACCATCAGCAGTTGTATCATCAATGAAGATAAGTGAGCCAGTTCCTTCAGCAACCATAACACCCCCACCACCGTGTTTCACAGATGAGGTGGTATACTTTGCATCTTGGGCAGTTCCTTCTCTCCTCCATACTTGCTCTTGCCATCACTCTGATACAAGTTAATCTTCGTCTCACCTGTCCACAAGACCTTTTTCCAGAACTGTGGTTGCTCTTTTAATTACTTTTTGGCAAACTGTAACCCGGCCATCCTATTTTTGCTGCTTACCTGTGGTTTGCAACTTGCAGTGTAGCCTCTGTATTTCTGTTCAGGAAGTCTTCTGCGGACAGTGGTCATTGACAAATTTACACCTGACTCCTGAAGAATGTTTCTAATATGTCGGACAGGTGTTTGGGGATTTTTCTTTATTATAGAGAGAATTCTTCTGTCATCAGCTGTGGAGGTCTACCTTTGCCTGCCAGTCCCTTTGCGATTAGTATGCTCACCAGTGCTCTCTTCTTAATGATGTTCCAAACAGTTGTTTTTGGTAAGCCAAAGGTTTGGCTGATGTCTCTAACAGTTTTATTCTTGTTTCTCAGTCTCATAATGGCTTCTTTGACTTTCATTGGCACAACCTTTGGTCCTCATGTTGATAAACAGCAATAAAGTTTCCAAAGGTGTTGGAAAGACTGGAAGACTAGGTGCTGAGAGCTCTCTTATACCTGCATTAAGGAGGCAATTAAACACACATGAGCAATTACAAACACCTATGAAGCTACGTGTCCCAAACATTATGGTGCCCTGAAATGGGGGGACTATGTATAAAACACAGCTGTAAATTCTACATGATGAAATGTATAAAAATAGCCTTTAATAAAATCTGACAAAATGCACTTTAACCATTTTTTTCTATTATAAATCTCAAATTGAGGAGTACAGAGGCAAATGAATAAATGATGGGGTCTTGGTCCCAAACATTATGGAGGGCACTGTACATTCAAGTTGTTCCTACTTAAAGACTGGAGGTAGTGCAGCACAGGCTCACAAGACTGATTCCTTGTTTAACAAATTGTTGTCTTTGTGCGGAGTTAAGCAGACTGGGCCAATGCTTGGAGTCAAGAGGAAAAGAATCAGAGCTTTCTTCTTGGAACAATTTTATTTTTCGGGGCTTAACAGGAATGATAAAGCGAACACATTCTGCAGCTACAGTAGAGTATCTGGAACACGGACTCAGTCTCAAAATAATGATTGGTCATTCAGGACTCTGATGAGAAGAGATTTCTTCACAGAGGGCAATCAATCTTTTGAATTCTTTGTCCAAGGTGTATGAGGAGGCTCATTTAGCTGAGAATTTTCATGATAAAAGCCACATTTTGCATATTGAAGGAATCAACAAATATAGGAAAGAAACGTTTCACTGAAATAAAAGATCACTTATGATTCAATTGAACGATGGACTGGGCATGAAGTCTCCACTGCCTATTTTTTATGTTTTTATATTGAAGCCAGGCTACAGAATACTAGTTAAAATAATCAGACTCAAGAGAAACAACATTTAGTGATATTTATGAAATGTTACAAATCACATTACTCACCTCATTTGCCAACGTCTCAAAGGCACAACAATCTTTTCTGCTTCCTTTCAGTACTCAGATTAACACCCTACAAATTAATTATCCAAATTTGA